>NW_028328296.1:0-112118 GCF_048544385.1 Mastigoproctus giganteus | reverse complement strand
CTTCAGTTCTTTGCAGCTATTCACTTTATGCATGTAGCCTCATTTAAAAGGCATTAAGCTCTTTTAAATGGGGAACATCGTAACCCCCTTCCTGATTTCTGCAAAACCAGTGTCCCCTGTTTAACTTCTTGTCATCGATCGTTCCAAAAAAGCAGAAAACATTTCCATGCAATGTTACAAATATTCTTCCATATATTCACGTGTAAAGCAAGAAGTGCAAGAGACCTGGTACTATTTCCGTCTTTAGAAATTAGTATTAGTAATGGCCACATGGTGCAAGGAAACCTATAACTGTGCATATGTCCGCTCTGATATTCCCTGTCATAGAATTGGCAATTTGAAATCTCCTCTCTTTGATCTTCTCTGGCATAAAATCTCTCTACCTCATTGTGTCAAATTCATCTGTTGCCTCTACCGTTCTCCCAACTCCACTAATCACTTGGAGCTCTCTGACTTCCTCGCTTTGCAACCTGACTTTCTCCAGTCCAACTTTCCTAACAGTGAGGTAATTTTCCTTAGTGATTTTAATGTTCACAACTCCAGCTGGCTTCCATTTTCTAGTCACACCGATCCAGCAGGTCGAGATGCTGAGGCTTTTGCAATTACTAATGACCTACCACAGATTGTTCATTTACCTACAAGAATACCGGACAATCCTAATCATACAGCCAATACACTTGATCTTTTTCTCACAAACAACACTTCTAAGTATACGGTAGAAATGAGAGGTCCTTTAAGCACTTCAGATCACAACTTGGTGATTGTCTCTTCTCCAATGTATCGTTTATCTCCTGGCTATTCCAAACCTCGTGTTGTTTGGCATTACAAGAATGCAAAATGGGATCACCTGCGAGACTTCTTTTCTTCTTTTCCTTGGTCGGATTATTGTTTCAAAACTTCTGATGTCAACGTTTGTTCAGATCGTGTCAGTGAAATTATTCTTGCAGGAACGGAATCCTTTATTCCACACTCCACTTTAAAATCTCGTCCTTTATCTAAACCTTGGTTTTCCAATAAATGTGCTAAGACTGTTCAAGAGAAGAATGTTGCATATCGTAATTGGCTTGTTTCTAATTCTTCAGTTTCATTTTCTGCCTGCACCAAAACTCGCAACAATTGTAAAGCAGTTATTAATCAGTCCAAACTTCAGTTTGATCAGGCTAAGAGTAGAAAACTTGCTTCTTGCCCTAATGGTAGCCGAGCATTCTGGTCTCTTGCCAAAGCTATTGGCCGCAAATTTCGCCCATCTCTGCTCCCACCTCTGTCCAAACCAGACGGTTCTGTTGTCACTTCAGCCAAGGATAAAGCTGACCTGCTAGCATACCATTTTTCTTCCAGCTCATGTATTAATGATCTTGGTAAAACACCTCCCACCATTCCCAACATGCTCCATTCAATGCGCCCCGTCAAAAGGATGTCAGAAGGATTTTGACGAACCTTCATGCTAAGAAAGCTCCATGTCCCGATGGTATTTCTCCACTTGTTCTCCAAACCTGTGCTCCTGAACTTACTCCTATTCTTTGCCACCTTTTTTCACTTTGTTATTCCAAAGGTGTTTTTCCTTCTGATTGGAAATTTTCTCATATCCAGCCAGTTCCTAAAAAGGGTGACAAATCCCTCCCATCCAATTATCGTCCCATTGCAATTACTTCTACTCTTTGTAAAGTAATGGAGAAATCAATTAACCGCCAACTCTTAAACTACCTAGAAACCTTCCGTCTGATCAACGATCGCCACTATGGATTCCGTCAGAGTCGATCCACTGGTGATATTCTGGCTTATGTTACCCATTTATGGACTAATTCAATGGAAAGGTTCGGTGAAACAGAAGTAGTTGCTCTTGACATCTCAAAGGCTTTTGATTGTGTTTGGCATAAAAGGTCTTCTAAACAAGCTTCCATTTTATTGTTTGCCAACTGTTTTTCGTAATTGGTTATCCAGTTTTCTCTCTGAACGCTGACTGAGGGTGATGGTAGATGGCTCTCTGTCTTCTAACTTCTCCACTAATGCCGGTGTCCCCCAAGTTTCAGTTCTTTCCCCCACTGTTTTCCTCTTGTATATTAATGACCTTCTTCCAGTGACTGCAATCTTATCCAAGTTTTGCCGATGATAGCACATTGCATTCCACTTTCCATTTTGAGGAACCTTGTGCTGCTCAATCAGCTTCAACTTCTTGAAAATCTGCTACCAATTCCTTAAATGCCGATCTTCAGGTAATTCTGCAGTTGGGCAAAGACAACTTAGTTGATTTCAACCGTTCTAAAATTCAGTCTTGTCTTATATCTCGCAAAAAGGATTCTTCTACTCCTATGCTTATCTTTAGGGACACTCCGATTTGTAGGCAAAATGATATATCTCTTTTGGGGATTACCCTGACTTCTAATCTCTCTTAGCACAAGCACATTACAAATATTGCTTCATCTGCATCTAAAAAACTTGGTTTTCTCTTTCGCTCTCGGCGTTACTTTTCTTCCAAACAGCTGCTCACTCTGTACAAATCGCAAATCCGCCCTGCCAGGGAATATTTTCCCACACTTGGTGTTGTGCCCCCAAAGCCTCTCTCAGGCTTCTTGATTCCATTCAGAAGAGGGCAGTTAGGTTAATTAATGATTCATCTCTAACAGAGTCTCTCCACTCGCTTTCTCATAGACGTACTGTTTCTGCTGCATGCCTCTTCTATAGATACTTCTGTGGGCACTGTTCTTCTGAATTGGCTTCTATAATTCCTGCTCTCTCTTTCAAAACAGTTCGAAAAAGTGCCGCCACCAGCCATCATCAATTTACGTCCAACTTCAAACCCACATCTTCCTCATTTATTGATTCAACTTCCGTTTTCTGGAACAGACTTCTTTCATACTTGTTTCCTGAAAATTAAAATCTACAGAAGTTCAAGTCCAATGTCAACAAATATCTTCTTTCGTCTTCTCAACCTCCAACCCAAGCAGGGTACTAAGTTCTATAGGTTCAAATACCTCTCGTGTTTGGGGTTCAAATAAAAAAAAAAAAAAACTTATGCTGCACAAGTAAAAAAAAAGTATAATAATTAAAAAAGAAATTAAAATGATAATAATAAAAAAAACAGTAAGCAGAAGAAAATTAAAAAAAATAATAATAATATGAGAAAAGGTAATTGAAAGCCTATGCGTTTCCCTCTTCCCGCAGACATGGACATGTGGACATGTGTTTATGTAAGTGGCGGCATAAGGCCAAGAACGTCAGTTGAAATCCGCCTCGTGTCTCTGTGAAGAACAGTATCACTACAAATAGGCCAGATATGTGTGTGACGTCGTTTGTGTGTATTATGGGTGTGTCCTGTTGTTCTGTTCTGACCGCTTGGTTAGACAGAAGCATCAGTCACCTGGATAGATGATTCTGGGTACTCGTCCACACCACGGGAAGTTGGGTCAGCTCCAGTAGATGGAACACCTATGGTCTCAGAGTATGAGACAAAAAAAAAAAAAAAAAAAACCAGAAAGGAAGAGGAAGAAATTAGTAAAAATAATTAACTAAGGTAACAAAAAAAAAAAAAAAAAAACATAATAATTAAAAAAAAAACAAGTAAATAAATAAATAAAAAAAAAATAATAATAATAATGAAATAAATAAATAAATAAATAAAAAGAATAAAAAAATAATAATAAAAATAAATAAATAAATAGAAAAAATATATATATACTAAGTATATACAGGGTGATTCACTACCAGTGTGACAAACTTGCAGGAGGTGTAGGGGGCACAAAGGCGAATCGGAATCACATAGCATTGCAGGGTCCGAAATGCCTTCGTCATCCGGTAGTGGACGTTGAACGGGAGGTCGTGTGAACAGTGATCCCGCTGGACGTCAGCATTTGTGAAACATTTCTGTTGAAGAAACCAAGTAGCAAAAGTCCTCCGGAGTGGATAATCCGCAGGCTCCAATGATTGGACGCGTTGCAGATGGTGTGAACTCATTTGGTCTGTTGACAGTATCCTCCATACAGTGGATTGGGAAATACCCAATCGTTGGCCTATCGCTCGAGTACTCTTACTCGGATTGCCTTCTGCAAGACGTAGGACATTCTCCTCATTGTCTGGCGTCCTCGTCGTTCGCTCTCGATTCATGGTACCTCTCGTAAAACAAGCAGTCTCACGTAACCTTCTGTGCACACGTGTGAAAATCGTATGATGAGGAGCACGCCTGTGCGGGAAACGTTCCTGGTACAAGCGCAGAGCGGCGCGCCCGTTACAGTCCGCAGCTCCATACGCGAGGTGCATGTCGGCCCGTTCAACGTTGGAATACTCGTCCATCTTACTGCCTCGGGAACCGGTTCGCAAATGCTGACTTCCAGCGGGATCGCTGTTCACGCGACCTCCCGTTCAACGTCCTCTACCGCATGACGAAGGCATTTCGGACCCTGCAATGCTATGTGATTCCGATTCAACTTTGTGCCCCCTACACCTCCTGCAAGTTTGTCGCACTGGTAGTGAATCACCCTGTATATATATTGGTTTTTAGCATATATACACAAACATACATACATATATATGTATATCAAAAAGTGAAAAGGGATAAACCAAGGGGGGGGGGGAGAGAGATGAAGAAAAGGGTAGGTCTTCCAGTTGTGCAACCAGTAAGAACGGAAGCATCAAAACACTTCGGTGTCTCCAGCCAGCTGGATTTGATCAACCTCGTATCACAGGAATCATACTTTTTCTTAATTCAAACATTTCTTTAGCAAATACCTGGAGCATCTGAAACTTACTACCGTCCCTTAAAAATATAGCTTCTTCTTCTGGAGCTATACTCTCAAGAATTTCACGTATCGCTGTCCTGGCCTTGTCATATATTCGGCAATCATATAGTACGTGCCGCCAGCCTTCCCTGGCCCCGCAAAAACAAAGGTTCGTGTTACTTAGTCCTAATGCATATAATTTCTCATTCACTGACCCGTGCCTTGTTAACAAAAATGACGATTGTAAACTAGGTGTAAACCAATTTCGAACCTTTTTATCATTCAGAAAAGTCACGTTCGGGATAAACAAGTTGGTCACTCTTCCAGTAGTTATGGTATCCCATCTTGTCTGCCATAAATCGATTATTTCATTCATACATCCTTTCTTTTCGCGTCTGCAGTCAGAGTGAATATTGATCTCTATACCAAAAAGTTCTGCAGGAATTTCCCTCTTAATACGGTAACAAAAACCACGATACAACAAATGTTGATCCAAGGGTAGCGCTCCGGCCAACACCTGCAGCGCGGCAGTGGACACCGTTCTGCACACTCTTAGAATACCAAGAAGCATGATGCGTTGGAATTTAGTTTAGCCCGAAACGTAGCTATTTTAACTCTATGGAACCAGGCTCCTGCAGCGTACGTAGTTATAGGAAGGAATACTGCCTTGTAATACAGAAATAGTGTTTTATGTGACAGGCCCAGTCAGACTTTGAAATTCTAATGATAGACCTGAAAATTTCCTGATTTTATTGCTTAAATATAATAAGTGCTGGTGAAATGATAACTTACTGTCCACAATAATTCCCAGGTATTTGGTATCAAGGACCATAGGTAACTGTACACCATTCAACTTGATCTGAGGAGGTCGATTTATATCTAAAGCTGTTTTAAATAACATCATTTTAGTTTTGTAAGGACTAATCAAGCTTAAAGCTTTGAGTCCAAGAACTTAAGTCTGTCAGCACACTACTAGCTCTCTGTTCTAAGAGTGAGCGAGATCGTCCGGCAAATAGAATTGTCAAATCGTCTGCAAATGCCAGCACCTTACAATTAGGGAATGTGCGAACCAACCAATTCTGCAAAACTAGGTTCCAAATAAGGGGTCCCAAGACGGAGCCTTAAGGACACCCTCTCACAACCTGTTTTCGTAGCTCAAAGTGCTTGGACTTCACTAGCACATATCTATTTGAAAAGTAACTCTTGAAAAGCATATATAATTCCTTGGAACAATCAGCGTTTCTTAACTGAGCCATCGCTGCCTCCCACCAAACAGTATCAAATGCCCCTTCGAAATCCACGTACATTGCTAATTCATATTTGGATGTAGAAATCTCAATATGCGTTCGAAATGCCACTAGACAATCTTCACAGGATTTCCCAGGAGTGAACCCATATTGCTGAGGCGATATCATATTTTGCTGCACTAGCAGGTCGTAATGCCATTAACCTTTCAAGGATTTTACCAAGGTTTGCCAAAAGAGCGATAGGGCGATATGACTTAGGTTCAGTTAGTAGCTTCCCAGGTTTTCTAACTAACTTCAATAATGCAATCTTCCACTGCGTTGGAAACAGCCCTTCTGTTAGACATTTGTTAAATATTAATAAAAGGATATTAGGTAACGACTTATAGAATCTCGATATAAATATATTCTCAATTAGATCAATTCCAGGACATTTTGTGAGATTAAGCTTCTTCAAAACTCTTGCAAGTTCTTCCATCGTAAACTCCGCAGTATTTTCTCTAGCTACGTAGAGACGATTGTCTCTACGTATACCAGTTTGATACTCAGTATCTTCCTGAGGATCGTCAGTTGGAAATAACTTACTTAAAATTATCTCAACGGAGTCCTTCCAACCAATAGCCTCACTGATATCCGTGGTTACAGTATTAAACACGTCCCCATACCTGAATTTGTCACGTGACAGTTTATATAGTAAACCCCAACGGGTTAGAATTTCCCGATTCGTTCACAAAAAGTGTCCATGTCGCCCGTTTCTGATCAGCTATCTTCCTACTGTAGTTGTTTTTTAAGGACAAATACTCATCGTGCAGCCTTGCAACCTCGGAGGGGGACCAATGTCTGTGGCGTTGATACTGTCTTCTAGCCATGTTTACTGCTCGCCTTAATACTGTTAACTCTGAAGTCCACCAAGGACAGGATTTCGATCTAGCAACTTTCTTCTTACCAGCCTTGTACGCTGCTCTTATAATTAAATCCTGTATAAATACAGCAAGAGAGTCAGCCGAATATTCTATTAGCTGACGTTGCCTTATCACAGAGAAGTCCATAAGAATTGATGCATCGAACGCAGACCAATCAATTGTTTTCAGTGAGAACCGAACCAACCCAGGCACTCGATGTTGACTAACTAAAGTTGTAACAGTTTTTACATAAAAGCAGCTAACTCTATGGTCACTAGATGTCCAGTCAGAGATGACTCGCCAATCATAGTGTCGTAGACTAGAGGTTACTATAGTTACATCAATGTTGGACTGCCCCATAGGTCCAGAGAATGTGGCCGGCTGATTGGATATTTCATCACATATAAATTGTGATTAAATATAAATCTTCAAGCAGACGACCTCTCCCATCTGTTGTAGAACTATGCCATAGACTTGATTTAGCATTTGCATCAGTAGTGATTATTACGTGATTAGGCTTCAACATAAATAGTGCATGTTCCAGGTAATCCAAAGAGCTATTAAAATCCATTGATGGAGGACAATATAATGAAATAAGATAAAATTGCAATGTTGTTGTCGCAATCATCATGCATGTGGCACATTGATTACAAAACCCGTGTATCAGCACAACATCTAAATCGTTATTGGTTACCACGTTTCCTGATTTGGGCTCTTCTTGTACAGGCTGCACAACTCTTGAACTCAGAGGATATCCCAGTATCTTAAAGCTTGGGTCCGATTGAATCATGGCCCAATACGGTTCTTGTACGGATACTATATCAATCATTCTCCTCCATTGACTTCCTAATTTCATCAGCCACCAGCCTAGAACGGTGGCCGTTTATCTGCATGATTTTTATTCCTGAAGAACCAAGAACTCTATCCACCTCAGAATCAGTTTGCACTGTATTCTCAGCTTCCGACTCCCTCATCAGAAATCCTTTCTCGTGCCAGTTCTAAAGCTCTTTTATATTCGCAGCATTTGGGATCTTTAATAGAATGCTGGAAGTTTCTTTTGCGCCTTTTACAATTTATACAGCAAGGGGATTCCTCTTTATTCGGGAATTCTGCGTAGACATGGCCACTCTGGGCACAATGTCCACAAGATGTAGATGTGTGGGTACAGTACTGAGTCGTATGTCTGTATCCGAAGCATAAAAAACACTTGGTACCAATAGTAAATGCCCGATGCCTATGCGAGCTACAGGCCAAGAAAATCCTGTCCATGGTTGAGATACATTTATAAAGTCGAGGGGTAAAACTGATTACCCAGTGAACATTCAATGAAGATCTCGATCTTATCGTAAATCTGAAAGTAGTTTCCTTTTTGACTTCTTCTAGTGATAATCCATTGTCACTAAGATTTTTATTGTACAGATCCTCAACGATGTCTTCTTTACTTAAATCTTTAGGTATCTCGTATATCACGACTGCTGGATTGTCTTTCTTGAGAACCCCTGTAGATATGCCCGCAGAGGACAGGGAGTCTGAAGTAGATATGCTAACTAGGTCAGACTTGGAAGCAGTTTCTAGCACTACGCCTTTGTTACGCGCTAATCTCAAGGATTTTATTTTTACCTTCTTGAACTCTGACTTTAAAGTATTAGATACTAAATTTTTTACGTCGACACTAGTTTTCAGAATACTGTTTTCAGAAGCTCGTAATATTATGACATTTTCACTGGATCCTACTGATTTTTCCTTCACCGAAGTTGCTCCACTGGCAGCGTCAGCATTTGATCTCACAGAGGAGGCAACATGCGACTGTGTTCCCTCATACTCTGCTGTATTTGTTTCAGCAGTTTGATAAACTGATTGCTGGCTATGATCCATTTTATTAATATTCCCGTAGATAATTATCCAGCTGACCTTTGAAATTCGACAAACTGTCAGCCTCAACCACCCATGTAGGTAACTTATTCCAGTAATTTATAACTCGCTGGATAAAATAAAACTTCCTAAGCAAGAAATTCAGTTCATCCAGTAAAAGTGGTTGTTAAATATATTTAATGGTAGTAGCTTTCGAGATAAACGAATCCATCCCTTCATCGGCTGTACAAGTACATACATAGATGAATATAGAAATATATAAAAAAAAAAAAAAAAAAACGTTAGAAATGGATTGAGCCGTGCATGCTCATGTTGAGTGAGAGAGCGCGCACGCAAATGCAACAATGCTGAATCACTTACTACGTAGAATTAGGTAATTGTTGTTTGCACAGGGTGCGTATATGGGCTGACGACCAGCGTTTACATGTCGTAATATTACAGACTACGAAATTGGGTGTAGTGGTACACCTCTATTTCGGTTTAAAACGTTGCGACTACTAGATATGTATAGTGACTCTAACCACAGACAGTGATGATAGTGACGGGATTGGTCAAATACTTCGCTGTCTCGACTGGGATTGAGGTTGTCTTGCATCGACCAAATAAGCTCTGGGACTGCAAGGTGTGTACAGTCACCTAGGCGAGTAGTCCTATAATTTTCTGTGAAGCGGACCTGGAGCCTCATGGAGCTTTCTGACACACAGCAGCTGTCACAATGGTGGCATGTGATCCGGTATATAGTACCGCTACCTAAACGGGGGCACGGATGTTTTTACTCTAGAGACAAGAGATCACACACCTCTACCGTGAAGTTGCAGGCACTTTATACGGTACCCACGCAAGATCTTAGAAATGCGATCCGAAGCGCTCGGGCAATACGTGATATAAGCAGTAGATGTTGTCTCGTTTCTATCGGGGACGGGTCTCCATCGTACAGCAAGCTCTCGGGCTTGTAGAGCCCATTTGTCCCAGACATGGGCAGGGTAGTCACAGCTGGTGAAGTCGGCTCTTACATTAGAAACTTCGATGCGCGTGGTTTCAACGGAGCTGGAATGGCTGGAACAGGCCGTCGTATCTGCCAGGCAACTTTTGGAGAATGACACCAGCTTACCAGACAGAACATTTCTATCTGCACAAGATATCTGAACAGCCCTTTATTTGTCCGGCAGTGTCGTCAGTTTGATAACTCTCTCTGCAGACAAATACACGGAACGGCTATGGGCGGCCCTGTCAGCTCCTTCATTTCTACATCGCGATGAAGGAGTTGAAGAAACGCATATTCCTGAACCTAACGGTACCGGTCACTCGAACCATCCAGCGGTCTATCCTCCTAACAATAACAAGTGCTTGTCGCATAATCTCAACCGATGCCCTAAAAGTCCTAGCAGGTGTACTACCTTTAGACCTAGAAATTGTCCGCACAGGTCTACTCTATCAAATCTCCAAAGAAAAATCAGACATAATATTAGACTTCACCTCTGATCCACTCAACAACAGGAATGCAGAAGAAAAGAGACTTATCACCCATTTAACGCAGGTCTCTGCAGACTAGGTGGACGGAGTCTACAAAGTGGTCCATAACCTGGAAATTCCTTCCAGAAGTCCAAACAGTTTATCCCAAATGCCCGAAACGGTTCTCCCCAGTCCTACAAACCACCTTCCTTCTCACAGGGCACGGTTTCATTCGTGCAAATCTGAATTATTTCCATATAACAGAGAACCCTCTGTATAACTATAGATACCAGGAAACCTGGGATCACCTTATGTACCATTGCCCACTTTACGAAGACCTTCAACGCATTCTCATTCCACAGATTCATTACCTTCTGCAGGATCAAGAAAACCATCTTCTGGAAAACGAGCAATAGTACCGCTCCTTTTCCAAGTTTGTCCAAGACTTATTTGCTAGGCAACGAACTTTACCTCAACCGTAAATCTCCGCGGGAATAGTGCCATACAACTCCTTCCTTGAATCGTCCCAGAAGTGACACAACGGCGAACACCGATCAGATGCTGGCACTAGGCCTTCCTAGCCACGCTCCCTTGTGTGGCCCTTTGCCTCCACTCCCCGGGCGGGAGGGGGTTGACTCCTGGGCTCTCCCCCCTGCCGCCCTCTTTTCACTCTGATGAGGCATGGGCCTGCTCCACTGATTTGGGGGTCATCTTTTCTATGAACCCCTTATCTCTGTCTTTTCCCCACAGTCTCCTCACCCCTCTCTCTAACTTATAAATACTAGAGTCTGAATCATTGTTAAATGCTTGAGCCCTACACCCAAAAACTTAATAACATCAATTCGCATAAATAATACTGCTTTTGGCTGACCCCTATCCATAACGGTTTTTTTTTATTTATTTTTTATTTTTTTTAGGTTTTAGCCACTCAAATCTCAGGTGGCAGGACCTGCCAGAATAAATAACTATAACAGTGGTGTACCTGGTCTGCCTCCACGAGGCGGATTGTGGGAAACGTTGGGTCCCATTAGGGGCCCAGCGGCTAAATGACCAGAGGAACAACGGTACACGACACTAGACATGCACAAAATCCATACACTTTTAAACTTGTGGCATTGACAGTGTTCTGTTTCACACCCACAATGTATAGCATGCGGAGATGGGGGAAATCCCTGGTGCCATTTCACACTAAACACACTCTACACTTTACACTCACCCGCTGGTTACGGTATATTTATGACAGCTTCAGCATTATCCCTGAGGTTTAGAAGCACAGCTACCACAACACCTCAATTCCCTATTCTCCTTCATCCAGTTCACATTCTAATTAGAGTCGAATAAGACCCTTTCTTTCCAGGATGTTTCGGTGAGGCACGTGGACTGACATCTGGAAACTTCGAACATTTGGGAATCGCAACCCAGATCTGCCCGAGCACTATCTTTGTCTCTCTCTCTCTCTCATACATCTATTTACTCTCCTTATACCATATTCTGCCTTCCTTCTTGAACGCAATTATGTTTTCGAAAGCAATCAAGATGCTATTTTCTATTACATGTACTTTCTATTACGTGCTTTTGCCTTCCAATAAGTTCAGCGTCCTTTTCTCGCTACTTTTTCTCTGAATTCTCTTGTTTTCCTTTAATGCATGCTACACGCGTTTAATCCGTTCTCTCTCAAACATAATTTTACGTGTTTTATACTTTCCGCTTTTCAACACATGACGTCGCTTCACCGCCACATATATATACGCTATCTTAATAGCGGGAAAATTCTCTTTCGAATACTCGTACGCACCGTCTTGGCTTTGCTTAACGGCCCGCCCTCCAGCATAGGCATGGCATTTAGTAAGTACCTCTTTGACATACTGATTTATTTAATTTCATTCTTTCTTCAATTTGTCACAATTCATTTCATTCTTTTTTTGAAATTTCAACATTTCATTTCGTGCAATCTTCGAAAAATTATTTCCTTATATTTCTTTTTTAAGCTGGTTGTTATTTTTTATTTCTGCCTCTGTAGGGTCAGCCACGAGGTATACATCAGCTATTATACATCAGCTATTATACTCTTTCTTTTGTTAATTTCTTAAATTCAGTGTAATGCGTATATCTCGTGTTTGAAACAAACGCCTTGCTTAGTTGTTGCATTTCCCTTGGTTTTGGCGGCTGACCCCTGAAGAAAACGCCAAAATCATCGCGATTGCAACACTAAGCTCCTGCACATTACTTATTTCATGCTAATAGTCTATACAGAATCTTGTGACCTTTCTCAATCAAGATACTAGTCGATTCACCAGACAAGCGGAAAGTTATGTCCAAGAACGCTGGACCACCCTTGAATCTATTACCACTGCCCTCCTCATCGACAGCGAGAAACTAAAAGCCACTAACGGGGAACTTAAGACAAGAACCTCCATCCTTGAGAAGGTGCTGGACACTCTACCGAATCTTCCCACACCACACTCTTCTGAGGGGGACTACAGACCTAATACAAACCATTAGCGATCGAACAATCAAAAGACAAAACCCAAAACCTGGTGCTGTTCCTTGGTGGACCCCAGAAATAGCCGTGCTTCGACGCCAGATGCAAAAAGCTAGGAAAGATTTCCAGAGAGCCCGTAGGACTTGGCCTGCACATGAAGTGGAGGCTTTAAGACAGCGCTATCGAGAAGTCAGAAATCACTATACGGACGCGATACAGAAAAGCAATAAGCGTTCCTGGGAGCGTCTAGTATTCACGACAGGAAGAACTGACCCCTGGGGTGTAGTTTACAAGGTGACTACAAACAAACTGCCCAGGGGGAAGGTGATCAGCACCACCAGGACCTCGCAAGGAGACTATACAACCACTTGGGAGCAATCAATGGGTAATATACTCGACACAATTTTCAAGGAACCCGCGACCCTAACTCTGCAAGAACAACATAAGATCTGCGAAGAAAATGAAAAATATATCACCCCTGCGCTCGAGCCCCCCTTCACCCATGAGGAACTCGGCGCGGCTGCTACCAGGATCAAAAACCGCAAATGCCCGGGACTTGATATGATCGAACCGAAGATACTGAAAGAAAATAGTAGAAATTGCTCCGCAAATCCTACTCACCCTCTACAACAGATGTTTGGAAACAGGGAAATTCCCTGCAGCATGGAAAACTGCAAACACCAAGCTAATTCTGAAAAATCCTACTAAGAACCCAGAATGTCCATCATCATACAGACCCATCGCTCTGCTCTCAGTAGTCAGTAAATTATACGAGAGGCTACTCCACATGCGGATACAGAACCACTACGAAAGGGCAGGCCTGGCAGCTAAAAATCAGTTTGGCTTTAAGCCAGGATCCTCTACGATGGATGCCCTTGGAGATCTGCTTAGGAAAGCACAAGAGTGCAAGAAAAAATATCTATTGGTCATTTCAGTCGATTTTGCCGGGGCGTTCGACTCACTTTGGTGGCCGAGCGTCCTGAACAGACTGAGAGAAGCTGCAATACCAATCAACTTATACAAAGCAATGGAAGACTACCTTTCAGGCAGAAGAGTGGAAATAAATACAAATTATCAAAAAATCACAAGAAACATACATAGGGGATGTCCATAGGGGTCTGTCTTGGGTCCTCTCATTTGGAACATGGTCTTGGACGATTTCCTGTGCCAGGACTTGGGACTGGCTGATGCCAGGCCTTTGCGGACGATCTCATTGTTACTATTGAGGCAGATTCCAGAGTCCAACTGGAAAACATCGGTAACCAGGCAAAGCAGAAATTACAATACTGGGCCACAAAAAACCAGCTAAAAATTGCACCGACGAAAACCATATCCATCTTGCTGAAAGGAACTCTTCAGGTACAGCGTCCGCCCCAAATAAAAATAAATGGCCTGACCATCAAACTCACCAAGCAAATGAAGTACTTAGGAGTTATCTTAGATAATAACCTATCCTTCATACCTCACCTGAAACACATAAGAATGAAAATAAGAAGATACTCAGCCCTAGTGGCTAGGATTACGAGGAAGGATTGGGGACTGAAAAAACGAACCCTAATGCTACATTATAAGTCAACCTTCATCCCAGCAATAATCTACGCAGCTGCAGTATGGTACACCAAAACAGCACTGGTAACCAACAAGAAAATCCTGGATATGACACATAGGACCATCCTATTGACAACCACACGAGCTTGCCGCACGGTAAGCACACCTGCACTGCAGGTGCTTGCTGGCGCGCTACCCCTGGATTTAGAAGCTGTGAAAGCAGGACTGCTCTACTTGCACTCAAAGGGAGTGGCGGCAAATCATCAGGACTTCACAATCAACCCAGCAAGCAGTCAAAAAACGGAAAGAGCCCGACTACAGACCTACATCCTTCAGGAGTGGCAGCAAAGATGGACAGAGACGACAAAGGGCGAGATCACTCGTAAATTCTTTCCAGAACTGAACAAAATATACCCAAGGCAACCGGGTTGGTTCTTCCCGGGCTTGCACCTGACCTCGTTACTCACAGGACATGGACCCTTCAACCAGAAACTGTTCAGCTTCTGCCTCGTCGATGACCCAAATTGCACGTGCGGGGAGGTAGAAAGCTGGGACCACCTGCTTTACGACTGCCCACAATACGAAGACCTCAGATGCACCCTCATCACGAAAATCCATTACCTCCCCAAAGGACTTGAACATCAATTCATTGACACGGAAGAGGAGTACCCAGCGCCCTCCCAGTATGCACAGGACCTCTTTACAAGGAGAAGGGTGTTAATCGCCATACATCGAGACTGATAGTACAATAACATAAATCGCATAAGACAGAGACAATTCCTGGAAAAGAAAACTGTGGAAGAAAAGAAAATGAATGGAAAAGAAAGGAATAAAGAAAAGAAGGAAAGAAGAAGAAGAAAAGAGAATCAACGAAAAAAAAAAAATAAAATAAAATAAAAAGGACAGGGATTGCCTCATGAGTGTCCCAATCTGAATCAAGTGGACAAGAATAGAGACAACAAACAACAAACTGCAGCCTAGCTCCCAAAGCCTCACGGCAGCCTGAAGAGGGCACCCTAGCCCCCTTCACCTTTAAACCCTACTCCCCCGGGGAGGCGATTCTCTCGTCGCCCCCCCCTCATTTCCACTCTGGTGGGGCATGTGCATGCCACACTGAAACTTGGGGCTGTCTTCCCTATTGGCTCCATATTTCTGTCTTTCTCCCCCCAGTCTTCAGCCTTCCCCCCCTCTCTATCTTCACGCTAGCGAAGCCCCACACACCTAAATTTAAATACATCCAAAATATCTTCACCCACGTTCTGGCCCAACTCAAGCGACGTCAACCCCACGATTGACGTTTGTATGTGTATGCACGTTGTGTGTGTATATGTACTTGTACGCACACATATATGCACTCAACTCAAGTGACGTCAACCCCACGATTAACGTTGGCACATGTATGCACGTTGTGTGCATGTATGTGCTTGTATACATGCATATATGCATGCAATATAAATACAATATATTTATTTATTTTTTATTTATTTATTTTTTATTTATTTTTTTTTTCTTATTATCATTTTATTTATTTATCTTTTTATTATTATTTTATTTCTTTATTTATTTATTTTATTTTATTTATTTTATTTATTTATTAATTAATTAATTAATTAATTTATTTTTTTTAAATTTTTTTTTAGGTCCTAGCCACTGAAATCTCAGGAAATTAGGTGGCAGGACCTGCCAGAGTAACTTAAGTCTACTGGGTTCCTGGTCTGCCTCCACGGGGCTAAGGTGGGGCAACGTTGGGCCTCAGCAGGGGTCCAGCGGCTAAACGACCAGATGAACAACGGTACACGGCACTACACATATACAATATCCATACACTTTTAAAACTCTGGCATTTCCAGTGAACTGGTACACTCACAATGAAAACTACGCGGAGATGGGGGAAACCCCTGGTGCCGTCTGACACTAAATACACCTTACACCTTACACCACACTCTCTAGGGAACAGAGTAGAACGAGGGCAGCATTATAATATAACTGACTCTAGAGATATTTTATATTTATATTATTATTATTATGTCTAAGGTGGCACCTAGACTTCCTTCTATCTCCACTTGATAAACTGAATTTGTGCAGAACCTCTGTGAAGCAGACCTGTATGGCAGGCCTCTTCACAACCAGGGAGCAGCTGGCACCTGAACAGCTGCTCTCTAATGGCCGCCCATAGTCACTTGGTATTGGGCCTGGTCTACTTTTTTAACAGTGCCTCATGCACAAAAATCGCACAACCACCGGAAGTAGTGCTATACCGGTGGGTGCCAGTAATTCCGTTCCCAGGCTGCTCACACCTGAGAGCCAGCAAAAAGAAAAAAAAAATATTTAATGAGTAATTACATTATTCCATTACATTATTCCAATGTCTTCTCCGTTGAAAGACAGTTACACAGAACTCTAGCAGTGCTTGAAATTTATCCTGATTAGCAATAAGATCACTTTCACAGCCCTTAACTAAATTATCAATCTTCACTTTTAACTTTTCTCCAAGTTCAACACACAAACTACAATCATATAATAAATGACTCCAAGTCTCAAGTTGACCGCAAGTGCATAAAGGAGAGCTGACCAGACCAAAGTAATGTAGTTTAAAATTTAATGAGCCATGGCCAGTTAAAATAAACGATGTTACCATAGAAGGAAAAAACCATTTGTTATTACTATCATAAGTAAATGTAACTGTTTGAATGAACAATCTAGTCACCTCCCCAGTTACACTAAGATCCCATCTCTATTGCCACATACCAATCAACTGTGTTAGAACATTTTTCTTAGCTTTAGCTATCTCTATAGTGACATCAGATGTAATATTCATGAAAGAAACCACTATGCCTTTTTTAAGTAATAACAAAGGGCCCAACACACAATGTACAGAGGCGTCTCCGTAGCCAGGTGGGAAGGAGCAGCAGTGCGTAGCACACGCTTCTTGATTAGACCAGGGTTCGAGCCCGTCACCACCAAATACGGAGGATGCGGAAAGGTCAAGGGAATAACCACCGTATATTCCCGGAGCAATATGGCCTTAGTTGCTAATGCTCCTAAAAACCAACATAACATAACAATTTACAAGTCTAGAGGAAAATGCCCGGCCAAAACCTGCATAGCATTCGTTGACTGTTCTGCACAAACTACAAATAATATAAAGCATTGAGCGCTGAATCGATAACAATTTCTCTTTAAATTTAACGTTAGTAACTCTGAAGTACCATGCTGATGCTCCGTACGCAGCTATTGGTAAGAAGATGCCTTGTAGTATAAATTTAAAACTTTCCTTTTGAACCCCCAATCTGACCGTGTTAATCGAATTATTGCTGCACTAAATTTTTTAACTTTTTCGTGTAAGTAATTTAAATGTGGAAAAAACGATAATCTATCATCAGTTCTTATACCTAGATATTTCACCTCAGATACTAGGGGAATCTGCCTCCCCTTAATTAAAGTTTTTGGCGGTCCCGCATAATTTAGTTTTCCCTTAAGAAGCATCATAACAGTTTAGTTGTAGATATCAATAGTTTATGCAGATCAGCCCACGACACTACACTTTCTAATACCTGAGCCACTCTTATTTCAAGCACAGACCTGGATTTACCAGTAACATATAAAACCAAATCATCGGCATAAGCAATCTTATGAAGATTTTCAACTGATTGTTCTAGCCATAAATTAAGTACTAAGTTGCAGAAAAGTGGACTCAATACAGACCCCTGAGGACACCCTCTCGAAAGATTCCTATTAAACTGTAGATGTTTAGCTTTAAGTATAATTTTTATACCATACAAATAACTTTCTTTCTTTTTTTTTGGTAGTTGTTGGCGCATTGGCTTCTGTGGCCATAATGCACCTCCCAAGGTTTTTGCAGTACTTTGATCCAGGCCCGAGGCGGGATTCGAACCCGAGACCTTTGGGTTGCCAGGTAGGAACTTTACCAACCCGGCTAACCTGGTCCGCAACAAATAACTCTGTATCGTTCTATACAATAAGTCTGTACATTGCATACCCCTTAATGCAGACAGAATACTCTCATGCCACACCATGTCAAAAGCTCCAGTAAAATCTATAAAGATGGCTAACACATACTTATCTTCTACCTGGTTGGTGAAATTCATGAGATCATTAATGGCAGCCTCTGTAGAATGCCCTCTCTTGAAACCATACTGATAAGGCAGGGTCAAACCATTTTTATCCATGACTTCGTTCAATTTTAAAAACAACAATCTTTCAAAAACTTTGCCAAGATTGGCCAATAACGAAATTAGTCTATACCCTCTTGGGTCATTTGGTTTTTTACCCGGCTTAACTAACAGCTTGATCAAACCAACTTTCCAGATCCCAGGAAAGGTACCTTGAAGTAAGCATTTATTATACAAGTTTAACAAGATGTTAGGATAAAGCTCAATCATTTTAAGAACAGCGATATTCTCTACTAAATCGATTCCTGGGGCTTTGGAAATTTTAATTTTCTTAGAAACGGCTCTCAATTCCTCTAAAGTAAATAAGCTAATATTAACAGACCCAAGGTATGTTACATTAGAGTCCTTGATGCCTTCTTGCTCTGTTGTCTTCCCCCCCCCCCCTTCTTGCTCATGAGGAAACAACTCCGATGTTATTGCCTGCACTGTTGTAATCCAATCAGTTGTTTCCACTCCATTGACGATTACGGTATTCATTATCTCTCCAGGTCTTACTTTATTCATACTTAGTTTATAAATTAATCCCCAAGGATCTGGATTGCCCACACTAGTAACTAGATTTCTCCAAGCCTTTAATTTACTCTCATAAATAGCCCTATAATAAATTTTCTTTTTATTCCTATAACATGCGTGATAAAATTGAGCCTCATTCAGCCCCCACCGCCTATACCTCTGATATGCC
The DNA here is from genome assembly GCF_048544385.1 of Mastigoproctus giganteus. Classification (NCBI taxonomy): domain Eukaryota; kingdom Metazoa; phylum Arthropoda; class Arachnida; order Uropygi; family Thelyphonidae; genus Mastigoproctus; species Mastigoproctus giganteus. The sequence continues at coordinate 93,031 of NW_028328296.1, read as the reverse complement.
TTCCTACATAAAAATACTTCTTTCCTTAACCTGGATAATTCCGCATTCCACCAATTAACAACTCGCCTCTTAACTCGTTGTCTTCTTGAGGCACAACTGAGGGCTCTAAGCAATGAAGACTGAACGAAAGCAGCATACTCACAAGCATTTAAAAAATTCAAATTAACCATATTGTCTCCTGAAAAATCTAAAGCCACTGACCGTGCAAAACTAGACCAGTTAATCTTCTTATAAGTAAATCTAGTTAATTCAAAATTATCAAAATCTAAAGAAGTATTTAAATCAGCCAAATTAATATGAAAAACCAAAGATCTATGATCACTATTCGTATAGTCCGTTTTCACAAGCCAATGACAGATTCGTCTGGATAGCCCCTGAGTAACTAACGTTAAATCAATGTTCGACCTGCCATGAACATTATTAAAAGTATAAGGCTGTCCTGATATATGGACTACACACACTTTATTCATTAAAATAAAGTCCTCCATTAAGCGACCTCTCTGATCAGTCATGCCGCTAAACCATAAGTTAGACATTGCATTGAAATGCAATGCAATAATTAAATTACTACAACAAATTTTTCGGCGCCTCCGTAGCCAGGTGGGAAGGAGCAGCAGTGCATAGCACACTCTTCTTGATTAGACCGGGGTTCGAGCCCGTCACCACCAAATACGGAGGATGCGAAAAGGTCAGGGAATGACCACCGCATATCTACGGAGCAATATGGACTTAGTTGCTAATGCTCCTAAAAACCAGATTACAACTGATTTAACTGTTTAATTTAACTGTTTCCATATAATGGATAGAGTTAACAATTTTGTGACTTGGAGGACAATAAAAAGATATTAAATTAAAAGACAGCTTAGGAGTACTAATGTTCACACATGTTGAGTTCTGACTACACAGCTCGGAGAGGACAGTTATCTGCAATAACTTATTAAAGACCACAATTGCTGTTTTAGGTTTTTCACATAACTACACTTATAACTCTGGCATCAGCAGGAAAACCGACAATTTTATGTCCATGTGCAAAGGAACCAACATACGGCTACTGCATACACAAAATGTCAACACTTTCTTGCACGGCCACCATTCTAATTTCATCAGTAACCGCACGACATCTTTGGGCGTTGAGTTGAACCAACTTAAGCACACTACCTTCATCATTATGTTGAAAACTACCATTCACACTAAAAATACTACAGTTATCCATCATAAGTATCCATCACTTGCAATCTCTAAAGCCTTTTTATACTCCAGACAACTACTACTCCTGAATGAGTGATCATAAGCTCTACCTCTGCGCTTGCAGTTCACACAGCGGATCTTTATTTTTATTTGGGCAATCAACAAAAAAGATGGCCACCCTGAGCACAATGACCAAAGACACGGTCTTGTGTGTGCAGTGTTGTATAGTGGCCATACCCCAAAAACTTAAAACATTTAGTCACAACCGTAAAACGCCTGAATTTGTGTGACATATATCCAAAATACAACCTGTCATTACACATCAAATTTTGCAACATATGAGGAGCTACCCCAATCACCCAATTATTAAACCTTGCCTTGGAACTGTTACTAAATCTAAAAACAATGCCCTCTCTGACCTCTTGCTCCTCATATCCATAATCTTGAAGATTTTTCTTAATATAAATCCTTAATAATATCCTCCTGAGTTAATTCCTTAGGTACATCATACACTAAGATGGTGGGGTTCTGTAACTTTACTTTATCCAGATTAATACCCTTTTGAAAAAATACCTCTGCCTTACTGAGTTTATCCAAATCCTTATCATTATCTGTTTCAACTAAGACTCCTTTATTTCGTATAGCTCTTAGATTTCTAATTTTTATTTCTTGAAACTTTTCCTTTAATGTGTTAACAATAACCTCTTTGACTTCCTGACTTGACTTATACTGTTCTGAGGACTCCTCAGCCCTGAAAATAACCTTATTATTTAATCTTGCCACTTTGCTCAGCTTCCTGTTATTATCCACCATACAGATATCATTTAATATTACCTGTTCACCTAATTGAGGCTGGCTGAATCCAGCCCTAACCTTGTCCGCATAAATCCCCTTTTGTTCTGCAACATTAGATAGAAAAGGCTGCCCTCTTACAATGTCATCTAATAAACTGGCACGCATCTCCATCTCCTCTACCCTTGTGTTAAGACGTTCATTGTCAATGACTAATGCTGTTGATATAGTCTCCATGTCTATCCATACATCAAGTAAGAAATTAGTTGCAGCTTTAGTCACTTTATTATTTTCACTATTCATGTAGTCAATGACTTTTCTTCAACTTTGTTACAAGCTCAAACATAGTAGATATGTTAGGGTACCTCTGCCTTTGGTCTTGTATGTTAACAAGAATTATTTCACTCTCACGCACATTGTGCCTGTACGTCATTGCTTTCTGAATAAAAACTATCTACATCAGAAACCATATTATCAGGCTGAATATCCGAAAAATCAGTTATCTTAACATTTTACAAATCATTTGTCAAATCTGTTCCGGCATCATCATCTTCTTTTAACTGCACCCCTGTTCAACCATGCAGCCAATTTTTAATTACGTTTTCCACACCACCTACCTGAATATGACAATCAGCATTGCCAGACGTCCCAGCTTTAGTATTCACACTAATAGTACTCATTGCACCACTACCTCCACTACTTAAAACACTACTTGCTTTAATATTTTTAACTTTAGACGATTTCTCAGAAGCCTTCTTTACAGAATCAGTATTGTACAATGTGGGAACTCTAGAAGGAAGTAGGGGGAAAGCTCCAATCTTCTCTTCCTTCCCCCCTCATTTACCATGCTTCTTACTCTGAATTCTGCTTTCCATTAACTATAATAGTCGGTTCAAAGCAACAATATTATTAACTGAAGATTAGTTAACTACGGCAAAACCTACAACATCAATAAATGAATCTGACTCTAGAGATTTATTTTTTATTTATTTTATTTATTTATTTTTTATTTTTGTGTTTTTGTATGGGCGGCTCCTAGAACAGAAGTTCATCTCCGCCTCGTTGCTCTGTTCAGTATTTACAGACTCTGTCAAGGTAAGGCCAGTGTCGTGTAAAAATAAAAATAATTTTTTTTTTCAAACCAAATCCATACAGAAATATCCCAGGTTGGATGAAGATAGATGAAAAGGAAGGCGAGAAAAAGAGAGAGAGAGAGAGAGAGTTAGTTAGTTATTTGGTTTTTAGGAGCATTAGCAACTAAGGCCATATTGCTCCGGGATATGCAGTGGTCATTCCACTGACCTTTCTGCATCCTCCGTATTTGGTGGTGACGGGCTCGAACCCCGGTCTAATCAAGAAGCGTGTGCTACGCACTGCTGCTCCTTCCCACCTGGCTACGGAGGCGCCGAGAGAGAGAGAGAGAGAGAGAGAGAGAGAGAAATTTTTCATCCCTAACGGGAGAAAGTGATAGGAAAGAAACTGTTTGTGAGATTGTGTGTGTGTTCTGTAGCGTGATGTTGTGTTTTGGCCTTTTGGCTACCTGGAAGCAGTGATCACCTGGACGACTTCCTCCAGGTGACTCGTCCCTAGTAGAAAGAGGGCAAGGCCTCCTCTACTATCTGCATGCCTTCCTCCTTTCGGAAGGAGTTCCCAGGAAGGAAAGAAAACTTGTATAAGATGAAGAGAGGGAAGGAGTAAAGAGGAGGACTATCCCGGCCCAGGGAAGTCCCAATCCAGGATGGATTGCTAGAACAACGCAAACATAATACATAATAATAAAATAAAATAAACGTATAGTGTGAGAGAGGAGCTTTTCTGGTCTGGGGAACCCCAGTCCAGGTCGCAACGCGAAAAAGAAAAAAAAGTTTAAATTCCACAACCTGGTCAAGGAAAGGAATAGAGCGTCGGCCAGGATGTCAGCAAGCAGAATGATGGGGGAAAAAAACAGAAGAGAGGGATTTTTTTTTCAATTATCCCACACGGGATGGATAGGAAAAGGCTAGCAGGAGAGTGCTAGGGCTACTAGTGCTAGCAGATCATGAGAAGAAGAGAGAAAGAGAGAAAAAAAAAGGAACTAATTTCTTCCCATGCAAGACGAAAGAAGTACTGAGTCGGCATTAAGCCAAGCGCCCATTAGTTATTGAATTGCAGAAGCTTCTAGGATGATCCTCCTATGCCCGAATACCTCTGCCGCAAAATGCTGTGGTGCACCTAAGTTCCTTTTGGAATGGACCAGGAGTTCTACTTGGTCAGGAGAAAATCCCGAAATTGCTGCCTCGAGTTGTTGTCTATGGTCCTCATAGATAGTACATTCAAAGAGTAGATGTTCCCAACTCTCGACAGACCCACAGAAACAGAGATCGGTATTTAGTAGACCTAGTTGGTGGAGTTTCTGGTTGAGAGATCCATGTCCAGTGACCAGAAAGGAGGTTTCCATGCTGATTGAGACCTACCTGTTGACCGATTTGCTGGTTGCGAATGTGACATCAGGTATAAATGTTCTCGCAACACCTTTTGTGGTCGTGTCCCATCTTGTCTGCCAGAAATTGATTAGCTCGTTATAGCAATAAGCTCTTTGCTGTTTGGTATCACTGTCCAGGTTGAGTTCAATATCCAGTATTTCAGTTGGGATTATTTTCTTCAGGCTGTAGGCAAGTCCTCTATAGATAAGGAACAGATCCAGGGGGATGTTTCAAGAGATAGGATAGATAAGATACTTATGGAAGCTAAAACTGTTACGACACAAATCAGTGTCCCTCAGCATGTGGCGATCTTTAGACCGGTGGAAGACTCCACGCTGGCCTAGGGTTCGGAGGTTAAAGAAGTGAAATTTCTGCGTTCTGAACATTAAAAATTAAAAACATCAGAACTGTGAGAAATAATGGTGTGTTAGTTTAAACATGTAACAAGGAGGATTTAGAGCTGCATTGACAATCATCCACATTTAAAGATGTTGGACTACAGGTGGACAAACCAAAAATAAAATTTCCCACACTATTAGTTTATGACGTTTCAAGAGATTTAGCTAAGGAAGAAATAGTAGAGCATAGCTTTATGAAAAATCTTAAAGATTATGGCTTTACTTTCGAAGAGATTCAGGAAGAGGTGATGTTATGTTTTAGCTGCGGTACAAAGAAAAAAAGTGATAAACTGGGTGACAGGTTTCTCACCGAGATTATTTAGACGTATTTTAGAAAACGATAGAATTTTCTTGGGATTCTCTAGCCCATAAATTCAAGAAATTTACAATAGTGACATAATGCTCCCGTTGCTTGGGATTTGGCCACCTCACGCAGTTTTGCACCCACAAGATTGCATTTTGGGGTCATTTTGCGGTTGAGGGGGACATATATACGCAGATTTCCCCCATAAATAACAACCCCTGAGATGTATAAACTGTAAGAGGAGGAATAGGGACAATGCACGTTCCGTAAGGGATCCACCCTGTCCAGAATATCAGAATAGAATAGAATAGAATAGAATCTTTAATTGCAGCAATGATATACATACAATTAGTCCCGTCACGGCATGGTGGTGCCAGGGGTTAACAAAACATATTTACAAAAGAGATACACATGAGAAAAAAAGATAAATCAGATTATTAACAAAGCACAGTTTTACATTTTCAGTTCGACGAGGATACTCTTCCTGTATTTTTTATTATTGACCACTTCTTGGAGGTCCCCGTCGATGGCTTGCAGTGAGGGCAGCATTTGCTTTGGCAGGAATCTGTCGGTTATTACTAGCCGGTTACGGTTTGCTAGCAGCTGAGCTGAAGACCGGAGATAAGGGGGAGGAATGCGCCAAGAGCAGTGATCCCAGAAGTTCGGCTCTGTAATTTTACCGGTGGCCATCTTGATGGTGAACAGCAGCCTTCTTTCTCCGATGTAGGACCGGAGCCTGCGTAGGTGAAGGGCTTCTGCTAACTGTGTTGATCTGGGAGCTGGGGGAAGGTGGAGTTTGCTGTTGGCCCATTTTAGAAGCCAGAATTCGGCAGAGAATATGCTTTTAATGTTGGATTCAGCGGCCGATGCTCATATCTCTGAAGCATACAGTATTGTCGGGTAAAGGATTGATACGATGTATCTTTTTACCAGTTGTGGGTCGATGGTGTGGAGCAGCTGTTGTTTGGCGACCCAACGTAGTGAATTCAGCCTCGACTGTATCAGGTTTATGTGATCATTGAAAGATAGTTTGGAGTCGAAGACGGCCCCCAGATCTTTGTGTGTTTGAACACTTGGAACTGAGGAGCCGTTAAGCACAGGCTCCAACGTTGTTGGGCTGTCCTTTAGAGAATACGTTATTTGTGCCGATTTTAGGGGGTTGATGGTATTGAGGTAGTCAGCCATGTCCTGCAGTTTGCTAGTGATTTGCTGAGTGATTTCGGCTGCAGAGTTGGATGGCGATATTCTAGTAAGGAGCTTGACATCGTCAGCATATGTGATCCAATTGCACTTATTGGTCACAAATGGCACCATGATTGCTGAGAAGAGAATGCCAGACAGGACCCCCCCCCTTGAGGTACACCGGCAGTTATGTGACGCGTGAAGGTCTTTGTTCCGATCTTTAGAACAAGGGTCCTCTTCGATAGGAGAGATTCTAGGAACCAGAGAACATCGCCGCGAAAATTGAAGTAGTTTTCTAAGAGACGTAGAAGATGAGGTATATAGATGGCATCAAATGCGGAATGGATGTCAAGATATATAACTGGCAATTCCTGTCTTTGTTCAAAGGCATCAAAGACGTGCAGAGTGGTTGTTGCAAGGTTAGTTATAGTTGACCTTCCTGATATCCCATAGTGTATTTGCTGAGGACTGTCACGGAGAAGGCAGCTGAACTTGCAAGACTGAAAATTGCTAATGAATAATACACAAATAAACCATCTAAATTACAATAGATCTACCAACAAATACAGGTGACCCCCGGATACCGCTGATAATTCGTACCGGAAAAACAGAGCGCAAAGTGAATCCCCGCTAACTGAGCTCCTCATTCCCATAAAGTAACATATATATTTGTAAGTTGCGGTCGGTGCCATATGATATTTCCTAATCAACAATAAACGGTAGTGAAAATATGCACAAATGTCGGTCAAAATATTTAATATTCAAATATTTGTACATATAAAATATTCTGCATTACATACGTATATAATTATATGGTAACTATTTACGTATAAAACTTAAACTTAAAATGCCTATTAAAATCATGAATTTAATTGATCTAAATTAATTTTAATTGATTTAATTTAATTGATGAATTTAATCATGAAAAATGTGTCGATTTTGGGTTGAACTTTGGGCCTCTTCTAAATAAACTAAAAGGGGTATAATTTTAAATCCCCCGCAGCGTTACAACCCAACAATAAAGTCACCCGATCCTTCGCCGCTTTGAAGCCTGGCATGTTTTTACTTCTTTCAAAATGAAACTTCTTTTAGGCATTCGTTTCCACAAAAGTCCTGCTTCATCTCTGTTAAAAACTTGTTGAGAAGTATAACACACAATATCCCTCTTCAATAATTTTAACAAGTTCTTTTTTGAAAGTTTCAGCTCCTTGATCTGCACTTGCGGCTTCTCCCTAGATTTGAAATATATTCAACCAGCCGTTACCAGTTTGAATGGTTCCACATTTTTTTTTTTTTTTCTTTAGGTGAATTTTCTTTAGATCATCATATTGGCTAATCTCTCTTTCTCTTTCTTTTTTTTTAATATAATATTTAACTAAACTGAATTCTGCATTGGATATTATCGTCAATAAAATTAGTTAAAGTCTTTCGATTTCAATCCTAATAACCGGCCTAGCCCTAGTTGCTTGCAGTGGAAACAGCTATCTTACCCGCTGCTAAAGTTAATTCTTTATTTTTTTATAATTGTTCTTACAGTTAAAGTTGCAAGTCCTAAATTATGGCACACATCCGCTTGTCTTGGACCGGAATCGATTCGCTTCAAAACGTCTAATTTAATTTTCAAATTCAGTCTTTTTCTTAAATTTATAGTCTTCGACGTTGTTGCTTTTTCATTCTTATCGACCATTATTAACTCTTCGAAAATGTAACTGCGTTGGTTGCATTAATTAAGATACAATGTTCAAGTAAACTGTTCGCTACGCACGATGTCTAATACTGTACAGAGTGATGACTAGACTTCGGATAAATGCAAATATTACAAGCAATATACTTGATCATTTTTTAAAATGTTGATCTCGGAATACGTAACAAGTCACTGTAGTACAATTAAATTAGCGTCCGAGAAAATTTCACTGAGCGTGGAAAACGTTTTAGTGCTGTTTTGCTATTCATTTTCAAGCTATCGGCTCCATCAAATGAAACGATTTCGTTAAATATGCCAAAAATTCAATCTGTAAAAGTGCGTTATAGTGATCTGTGACAGCGTTATAGTCAGATACAGGTTATAATATAAACACAGCGTCATAGCGAATCAGAGTAAAGCGAACCGCGTTATAACGGGGGCCTGCCGTACTTCCTAAAAATAATGCAGGTGAAGGCGCCACGTTCACGTTGCGTTGCAGATGAACTAAGAGCTTCATGTTTGCAGGATAAAGTAGACATTTTTGCTGTTCAGAAGCCTCACTCGATGTATAGATAAACGGAGAAGTTATATCACGTTGTTGGATACCCGTTAGTAACTAGAGTCGTTGCATATGAATCCAAGCAGCCAAAAACTGCCATTGTTGTATTTAATCTCTAACTGTAACAGTCATATCTCGTTTTTGTACATCCTTTTCTACCTGCATCCATATTTCTACCCAATTTTTAGACTTCTACATGGTTTCTTTATATTGCACTCCAAGTAATAATATTGAGGTACCAATGTATCTTTTGGAAGAAATTTTAAGCACTTTTCCTAATGCAAATATATTGGTTTCAATTGACTCCAATGCAAAATCTCAACTTTGGTTTAGCGAACGTAACGACGCTAGTGGTTCTGTGTTTGAAGAATTTATATTGACAAACCATTGGAATGTGCATAATCTTCCCAACATGCCAACTATCTTTTGGATCGTTCACGGACGGTCTAACATAGACCTTACCCTTTCCTCTCCATGCTTGTCGCAGCATGTAAAAAACTGGATGGTCTGCCCGGATGTATGCAATAGCGATCACCGTGCTATCACTTTTGATTTAGTATTAAATGTTAGGGATGGAGGTTCTTCAGGTCACATTCAAGATTTAAACTGCTTCTCTATCAGAACCACGAACTGGACCAAATTTAAGCAAGTCTTGCAACAAGAATTTTCAGATGATAAAATTGCACAATTGAACAGTTTATCTGCAATAGAATATGCGTATTTTGTGCAAAACACTCTTTACAGAGCTTTGACTGAATCCACTAAAAGGAATGTTAGGAGACTGGCACCACCCCATGGCGGGATCCTCAGTTATCTGTTTTGAGAAGACGGGTTATAGATGTAAGGCAGAATTTCCAGAGGCACAGATACTTAACAGAAACAGACGTTAGGCGACTAAAAGAAGTCTGTTGTCAATTACGTAAGGAATATTTCGAAGCTATTGAGGAAGCCAAAAGTTCCTCAGGGCAGAAACTAGTGTCCCATACAGGTAATGTGGACATGTGTTTTTGTAAAGGGCGGCTCCTAGAACGTGAGTTCTTCTCCGCCTCGTATCTCTGTGAAGAACAGTATCACTACAAACGGGCCAGATGTATGTGACGTAGGTTTGTGTGTATTATGTGTGTGTTCTGTTGTTCTATTCTGGCCTCTTGGCTACCCAGAAGGACAGATGATTCTGGGTACTCGTCCACACCACGGGAAGGTGGGCCAGTCCCAATGGAGCACGTACTGTCTCGATACCAGACTCTGAACCACCTGATGTTGCCAAAAGGTGAGCCAGATTTCTCTGGGGGCCCACTCCAGAGAGGGAATAAAAATAAATAAAAATAATAAATAAAAAGTAAATAAATAAATAAACTAAAAACAAAAACAAAATATATTTCCCGTGGTGCAAAAAAAAAAAAAAAAAAAATAAATAATAATAAATAAATAAATAATTATAATAATTTCCCGTGGTGAAAAATAAAATATATTAATAAAAAAAATAATAAAAAAAATAATAATAGAAAGAAATAAAATTTAAAAAAAAATAAATAAAAATAATAATAATAATAAATAAAATAAATAAATAAATTCCCTGCGATTAAAAAAAGAAAGAAAGAAAGAGTTGTCTGGCACCAATGATAGCCCAAATCCCAAGTGTGAGAACAGAGCGCGAGTAAAAAAAAAAAAAAAAAAAAGCTAAATAAATGAAGGAAAAAAAAAATAATAATAATAAATAATAATTAGAGAATAAATAAATAATTATAATCCCACAGTGAAGAGGAAGATGTAAATTGGGGTGGCAGCAGAGAGAGAGAAAGAAAAAAAAATGGAAGAGTGGTTATCTATCCTGCACAGAGTGAGAAAGAAGAAAAGGTGAGCCAAGGCTGCTGCTAGTTCTAGTGTACGACCCGGAAACAGTGCAGAACGGAAAAGAACAGTCAGTAGAAGGAGTGACTTTCAGTTGGCAGTGGAATTGTTAATTATCGGCATTTCCACGTCGGTGATTGGCAATCAGTGTCCTCCTCCAGGCAAATACCTCAGCTGCAAAGGTCTGAAAGGCTTCGAGGTTGTTCTGGGTACATATCAGTTGATGCAAAACTGGCGGGGGAGAAGTCCTGGATCTTTTTCTGGAGACAGTTTCTGATGTCGTTGTAATGTACACACTCCAGAAGCAAGTGTTTCCAACTTTAATTTTGTCCACAAAAGCAGTAGGGAGTGTCGATGAGTCACAGTGTATGCAGTTTCTCATTTAGAGAACCATGTCCGGTAATGAGAAAGGAAGATTCGAGGTTGAGGGAGAACCATCGGGCGTTATTTTTAGTGGTTGCAAAGGTTACCTCCGGAAGAAAACTCCGAGTTACAACCCCTACAGTAGAAGAATCCCATCTGGTCTGTCATACATTGAAGAGTTTATTGAGACATCGAGATTTCTCCTGCTTTATATCCGTAGTTAGTGAGAGTTCTATATCCAGGATCGTTGCCGGAATACCTTTTTTAATTCGATAGCAGAGCCCCTTGTAGATTGTGTAAAGGTCGAGAGGGAGGGTGCCTGCGATAACTTGGAGAGCCGCTGTAGAGACTGTACGGCAGATTCGATGGGTCGCCAGTAACATAGCTCTTTGTATAGAGTTTAGCTTTTCTTTCATCTTAATGATGGGAACTCTGTGAAACCAGACCCCGGCAGCATAGGTTACTATTGGGATAAAGACAGCTTTATAATAAAGAAAAAGGGTTCATTTTAATAGCCCCCACTCACTTCATGAGATCCGTATAATTGCGGCGGAGAACTTTTTGGTCTTGGAACTCAGATGCTGTAGATGGGGGAAGAAAGACAGGCGGTTGTCTATTACTACACCCAGGACTTTTGTCTGTTCTATGAAGGTTAGCTGGGTTCCATTGATTTGACTTGCGGAGGCCTTCCTAAGTTGAGTCGGTTTTTAAACACCATCATCTTAGTTTTGGCAGGGTTAATTTGCAATTTGTTGATTCTTGTCCAGGTAGAGAGATGGTTGAGTACTCGCTGTGCTGTGGATTCGAGGGCTGCTCTGGAATGACCAGCGACCACGATGGTGAGGTCGTCGGCGAATGCTATGATTTTCGTTTTTTCAAAACTGTTACTGAGCCAGCTCTGGAGCACCATATTCCACACCAAGGGCCCCAGGACGGGGACACCCACGGTGGATGGGTTTAAGGACTTGGCAATATTTTGACTTAACTACTATTGTACGTTGTGAGAAGTAGCTTCTGAACAGCCAGTAAAGATTGTTTGGACATTCTGCTGTGCGAAGACGTTCCAGTGCACTTTCCCACCATACATTATCGAAGGCCCCCTCGAAGTCAATAAACAGAGCGAGTTCATATTTGGATTGCGAAGTTTCCAGATGCAGGATCAAATCAGAGAGGGCATCTTCACATGATCTGCCCTGGGTGAATCCATATTGGGCTGGTGAAATCATACCTTTGGAGAGAAAGATTCGTGATTCGGATGGCCATTAGTCTTTCCAAGGTCTTGCCCAGGTTTGCCAGCAGGGCAATTGGTCTGTACGAACGAGGGTTCGTTATTGGTTTATTCGGTTTTGGTATTAGGCGGAGAAGTGCAACCTTCCCGGGCTGGGGGAACTTTGATTTTTGGAGGAATTTATTGTACAATAATAGAAGATGTTCTGGCTTTAATTTGTGAAATCTAATGATGAAGGCATATTCAGTTAAATCCAGTCTCGGGCACTTTTTGGTATTTACTTTTCTGAGGACCTGATACAATTCCAGACTGGTGAAGGGTTCAGCTTGGGTCTGTGTTATATATTCGGCATTCTTCTTCCGGATACTTTTGTGTTCTGGTAGTCATTCTGAGGGTTGTCGTCCGGGAAGAGCTTATTTATGATGGCACTGACAGAGTCAGCCCAGTTGGTGGTTTCATTTTGATCAGCCAGGACAGTGCTATATCTGTTGTTAAGGTTTTTCCCCGTGTGGTTTTATACAGTAATCCCGAGGGGTTTGAATTTCCAGATTCTAGGACGAATGTAGCCCAGGTTTCTCGATTTCTTGTTGCTATTGCCTTGGTGTATGTATTCTTTTTATTCAAGTATTCCCTGTGTAGCCTTTCGACGTCTGCTGCTGGCCAGTTTCGTCGATTCTGATACTGCTTTCGTGCGCGGTGGTCTTCCCTCCTTAGTGTCATAAGTTCCGTGTTCCACTATGCACAAGGTCTGTTGCATGGGACTTTCTTCCTTGTTGCTCTATACGAGGCTCTGGTAATTGCTGTTTTTATTACTTCACTGTATTCTTCTGGTTTTGCTTCTTCATATTGGAGAGGGTCATGTGTTGGAAAGTCTCTATTGATGGAGAAGTCGAAGGCATCCCAGTCGACTGTTCTTAGGGAAAACCTTGCTAATTCTGTCACTCTTTCCTTAGTAGTTGTCGGCAGGCGACTGGTCCCAATGTGAAAATAGATGACCCGATGGTCACTTATCGTCAATCCGGTATTGTAACCCAAACCCAGACGCATGTCCGTAAGTCATTGGTGGTTAGTGTGACATCAATATTAGATTGTCCAGTGGTACTACAATATGTCGGAAGATTGTTGGGTGGGTTATGGATGGTTAAATTTCTGTTCAGAATTAATACCTCTAGAAGTCGCCCACGTGCATCCAAGGAAGTTGAGAACCATAATGGGGATTTGGCATTAACGTCTGCTGTTATTAGTATACTGTTAGAGTTAAGAAGGTCAATAGCAAACTCAGTATATCTTAGGAAGTCATCTATATCCCTGGAAGGCGGACAGTAGAGGGAGATGATATATAGTGTGATTGAAAAGAACCTAACCTGGATGCAAGTAGCAAACTTTGTGCAGAGCCCGTGAATTATAAGGGCATCAATTTGCTTGTTGAGTACAACTATGCAGGTCTTAGGGTCAGTGCTAGCTGGCTGTATAAGTCTTGTCTGCATTGAATAGCCCAATAGCCCACTATCTTGTGTGTGTTTTCTGCAGGGACTTTGATGGTGTATGGCTCCTGTATTGCAATTATGTCGATTTGGTGAGTCTCGGCTGCCTGTCTTATTTCATTCGCAACTGTGCGGGAACGATAAGCGTTTATCTGCATGATGCGTAATTTAATTTGGCTGGAGTTCTGGCTATTAGTGGCTGCTGAGGATGATGCTGCTGGGGCAGGTCTCGTGACCTGTTGTTGAGAAATTAGGTTCTTATCGATTAGTGGTCCTTTGCCGTGCCGTTTCTAGAGCTCGTTGATACTCTGGGCAATTTACCTCTCTAACTAAGTGTTGATGGTCTTTCTTTCTCCGTTTGCAGTTGATGCAGCTTGGAAGTTCGTCTCGGTATGGACATTCAGCATGAACGTGTCCGCACGTTGGAGAAGTGTGGGTGCAGTGGACAGAAGTGTGCCCATAGCCCAGGCAAAGGAAGCACTTGGTTACCACAGTGAATGGCCTGAACTTGTGGGAACTACAGCCCAGAAAAATTCTGTTGAGCGATATAACTTTTTTGTAAAGATAGGGGTCTAGTGTTATGACTCTGTGGGCAGTAGAACTGCCTTTCGCACTTGTGGATAATCTGAATGTTACTCCTTTCTTTATTTTATCCAAGGTGACTCCATAGTCCATCAGGTTTTTGTGGTACATGTCTTCTGCCAACTCGTCGTTGATCATTGAATTGGGGGTAGTATAGATGATCACTGATGGGTTACTCATCTTTGGAGGACCAGCTGTAACCCCAACAGTTTGAAATGAACTCACTGTAGAGATGTTTTCCAGGTCCTGTTTTGAGGCAGTTTCAGTAATAACTCCTCTGTTTCTTATAGGGCGCAGTGACTTGACTTTGATCGATTTAAACTGATTCTTCAGGGTGTTTTGAACAAGGTCCTTTACCGCGGTACTTGTTTTTAACTCAGCATCTTCAATGGCTCTCAGTAGTAGGACATGTTGCAGGCTCTGCATTTCTGATCTATTTATCCGTAGGTTGGAGGTTGGTTCTGGGCTGGTTCCGGAGGGTTGTGTTTTCACTGCAGCAGCATAGGTGCGTGCCAGTGGAATAAAGGATGGCTCACGTCTTGTTCAGAACTCTCTGAGAGATGTGGTGAGAACTTGGAGACTGTATCTTTCTAATAGCTGGATTTTGGACTTGAGTTCAGCATTAACTGCTTTTAGTTTCTCATTGTCTATTAGGAGAGCTGTGGAGATAGTCTCCAAATTATTCCAAAACTCTTGTACCGTATTGCTAGCTGACTTTTTAATTCTATTGGAGTCTTGGTTAAGGAACGCAACCAGTTTTTTGTGTAGCATTGCTACTACCCGATGCAGGGATAGAGATGAAGTATTATCAGTGTTGACAGTCAGAGTTGGGACTAATGTAGATGGAATTACCAGCTTGCTGGAGGTTTGAATTCCAGCCGCTATAGTTTGGTCAAGGGCCGATTGTGTCAGAGCAGCAGCAGTTAGAGTAGCAGGAGTGGCTGCAGCTGAAGAGCTTGGTTGGGCAGTAGAGGCTGTATTGCTAGTTACTGCAGGAACTGGGGTTGCATCGCTTGCTAAGAGTAATGCGGAAGCTGCTTTTGGGGTTGGCAATATCGGTTGAACTGCAGCAAGTTGGAAGGCTGCTGGAGATGCAGAAGAAGCCTTAGTGGCCAGTTTCAGAAGTGGTGGGGAGGCAGGTGGATGTGAAGAATCTGAAGCTGATTTTTAGTAGTTGAATTGGCAACTGGTGTCGACATGCTAAATTCTAATTTTGATGACACCAGCGGGTCTGGGTCGGAATTGGGGGCTCGGCACAAGAAGACTTACTGTTATCATCAAAGGGAAGCAGAGGGGGAGAGCGAGGCTCCCGGTACTTGGATTTCTTTGTAGTTTTCTTTTTCTTCTTCCTGGAAGCAGTTCTTACTGGCGCCCTAGGGAAAAGGGGGCCCGAAGCCTTAGCTCATCCGGAGGAACATCCTCTGGAGCTGAGGAGCTGGACTCTTCTCGAGAACTCATACTTTATGTTTGTGCTGGTTTGGATGAAAATCCGATAACGTTACACAGAATACCAATTTTAGTGTCGGTTTCCAGATAAGTTATTTTAGGCTAAAGATTTACTTCTGATATTTATTAGTTGCAATTACTTTCAGAAGGGGGCGTCATAATCTACCATAATTAATTCAGTATTCTGTTAGAAGACACGTCACTGTAATACGACGTCAGTGGAGTATGGCGTCAGTACAGACTAGTACTAATTAGCAGCCGATTAAAGATCAAAAATCATTATTAATAGATGCCAATAATACAATATTAATAAAAAATCAGCTATTAGTTCCATATCGTGATATCATCATTAGATTGGGTTCAGTTTGATTACTAAAATAATTTATCAAATGCTACTTCAACCTAGGAACTGTCAGCCAATGGGAACTGAGTCACGTGACAGAAGCACCGCAGACTAATCCCTTTGTTCTTCAACTAGGGAAGAAGGAATGGCCACCTCCACGTGGTTGTATTTTCTAAGCAGTTAGCAGCTCCCGGGAAAAAAAAAAAAAAAACTGGACGAGTACACAATGATAAACTCACAGGATACATAATTTAAAAAGGCATTGCAGTTCTATTGGAAGATTTCAAATGGTTATAGTTATTTCCTCTCAAGCACCTCTAATTTATACTTAATTAGAATCTGAAGAGCAACGGCCGAACCTATAGGGCGTCGCCATAGTGCACGTCGTAGAGAAAAACGACATGATGCGAAAATTTTAAAATCTCCATTTCTGTTCAACGCCTTAGAAGTTCAGCATGAAAAAGACACTAAAAGACTCACCTTCTCATGTGGATTGTAGTACACTAGAATTTCATCCGAGAAACGCAGAATAATTAACTCAAATAACGGAGCAATAATTTACTCGACCGTAGGGGCAAAGTGTCCATTGGGGTCGGTGCCCGATACAGGTAATTCTGACCCATGGAGATTAATACAGGAATCCCTCGCATAGCGCGGTTAATTCGTGCCAAATATATACCGCGCTATGCGAAACCGCGCTGATCCAGGTATTATTAGTATGTATTTTAATGTCATGCATTCCGACAATTTGATTATATGGGTCAGGTAGCAAAATTATATAGGTGTTTGTTGACTTTAAATCGATGCTCACGATGGTCTTGCAAAAAAAGAAACTAAAATGATAAAAATGAAAAATAATAAGTACAATAGAAATCCAGTATGTACATAACAAAATAATATAAGTGAAGTATGTACTGTATTTTTATTTTGAAAAATAACTGATCAGCTTAGTTTGCAGTTTTTTCTTCTTTTTATCTGCATGGATCTCTCTATAACATCGAATGTCATTTTGCCTCGCCTGCCTTACTTTCATACCTCGTTCGATGTTTGGATCTAGAAGAACGCTCGGGGCCATTACATTTCTTCTTTCCACTCATATTTGCGTATAAAGGTGTAACGTTTTTAAAAAATAATCTTTAATAAAAAAAAACAGCGAAAAATATTTGTACAGCTTACGCTCAATCAACGACCTCACCGCTCAGATTCTATAGTGTTTACTAAAACGTATGAATGCTAGCAGAGTCCGCATATGCAAGGTATTCCTGCATACAAAATTTGTCGTGACAAACTGTTTTGTAACTCTTGAGGTATATAGTTCTGTTTACTCTAACGGAAGTCTGACTACTTAATTGGCTCTCTACGGTTGAAGCTATTATAGAGAGACTTTTCCCTGATGATCACACAGAACAAGAGACACCCAAACAAACTCAGATAATGTTCGTTATCGGATCTTACAAGGGATCAAATGACATGGAAGTATTTAGTCTAGATGAACTTGCACTTCTTGCAATTTCTAAAATCAAAATGTCCTGGAATGGACTTCTTTGAAAATGCGGCAATCAAAAGATTCCACCAACATTTTCCACATATATTGTTGAATGTATTCAACAAATGTCTATTGGAAGAAACTTTTCCAAATTTTTGGAAGATTGTATTAGTAAAGTTGCTCAGAAAGCCTGGAAAGTGGCAACGGATCCCAAGGCATATTACCCTATATCCCTTCTAGGAAATCTTTGAAAACTGTGGGAGGTTATTAGCGCCTAAAAAGCAGAAAGTTTTGGCTACAAGTAATATGATTTCTAATTCACAATTCGGCTTTAAGAAAGGCTCCTCCACTGAAGATGCCATCAGAGATTTCGTGAATGTATGTAATACAGACAAGAAATACATGATGGGTGTTTTTATCGAATTTGAGGGCGCTTTCGATACACTCTCGTGGGAGAGCGCCCTCAGGTCACTTCGAGAGGAAGAATGTGATGATTTACTATATCAGATTATTAGATCTTATTTTTAAATACGCAGATAAGTTATCTCACAACATTTGGCATTTTCAAAATTCATTTCCAGAGGATGCCCACAAGGCTTGGTCCTTGGGCCTCTCCTCTCCAATGGTTACTAAATGAAAGTGAAATTTCCAATAAAATAGCATATCGGGACGATCCAGTGCAATGCACACCAGGCAGATCAAGACTTTTGCTAGAAACAAATGGGAAATAAATCCTGGATGATTTGCTGGAATGGTCTGGAATAAACAAAATAAATTTCTGAGATGCAAACTAAAATGATCTTCAATAATAAACTGGATTACAACACGCCTTCTAAACTTCATATTAACAATACCCAAATTCATTATGTCTCTCAGAATAAATATCTTGGTCTCTTAATTGATGATAAATTTTCTTTTATCCCCCACATAAAGAACGTAGCTGAAAGATTAAGAAGTTTACTGCCAATATGATTAGGCTATCAAGAGCTGAATGGGGGTATAAAGCACAAAACTTTGGCATTATATTATAAGACTATATTTTTGCGTATTGTAGTATATGCGGCTGCCATATGGTTTTCCAGGGTTACTCACGTAACAGTGAATGCCAAACATTTCTCATTGGAGAGAATATTGGCAACACACAGACGCTGCAAAACAACATCAACCAATGCATTACAAGTCATCTCAGGTTGTATTCCGATTAACATTTATGTGGCTTACCAAGGCATGATTTCTAACTTAAAGAAAGGTTTGGCACCTCAAATCCTCGACATTGCAAGTAATCCGACCACGGACATTCGGCAGGAGAAAATTAATCTTTGGGCAAAATTCGCTGGGGAGTGGAAATACAGATAGCAATCCAGTGAAACAGGATTCACTACCAGGGAGTTTTACAGAAGATTCAACATTTGCTGTAAATAAGAAAGTTATGGAATGATTTTACCCTACAATGACAACGTGTATTTAATTACTGGACATTGTTCACTGCAGGATAAATTGTGTAAACTTGGACTTGAACCTGACCGTTTGTGTTTTTGAGGGGCAGTAGAAGATTGGAGGCATGTTCTGCTTTATTTCCCGGCTTATGATGACTTCAGAAAAGAATTATTTAACGGCACTCAACCTATTAGGACTGACAACCTGGATATTTTGATTCAAGATGCCTAGAACTTTTCAGCATTATAATCTTTTTCTGACAAAGTGTTTAAAAGAAAATGCATTTTGCTTACTAATTCTAGAAGTGGACAGTAGACTGATGTATTCATTCATTTCTGCCTTACTAGGCAAACAGCTGTTAACTTAGAAACTACATGTTGTGTTATTTAATTAGTAATAATATAGAATGTATATAATGGTATTATCTATATATAGAATTTTTTTACATAATTTTTTTTATTTATTTATTATTTTTTTATTTATTTTTTATTATTATTATTTTTTCTATTTATTTATTTATTTCTTTTTTTTTATTTTATTTTTTCCCTCGGGTTGGGCAGCCTGAGGGCTCCTGTCCTTTGGTATTGCACCCCTTCCACGGGACGACAAATTGGTGCAGTAGCACTAGACAACAGAACCAGACACAACTACTCATGCTTAGAAATGGGCAGTGATTCAGCAGGTGTTGATCGCTGTAGAGTGTAGATATCAGCGTTACTTTCTCGACACAGATTTTACAAGGTGGAGTTCGACTAAACGTGTAGGTGCCACTCAAAACAAGTACATACCCATACATACATACATAGTATATCGACCGCTGGGGGAACGAATGTGAACGGTTGTATGTACCAGTGCTCCGTATTATTTTTAGGTTTGTTTATTAAGGAAGCAGTATTTAGTTACCTTTCCGTGCTACTATTCAAGAAGGACCTGTGCAAATACCAGATGCGACCATTTCGTTTTAAGAATGGACAAAAGATAAGTACTGTTTAAATTTCTGCATGCTCTTCGCTGTAATCGCTTTACCAGCGTGTTCGGCCACTGTCCATTTGTTGCCACAGTTCTCGCCACGCATATAGCAGAACAAGCTGTGTGACCTTGACTGGACGTCCATAGTCTGCTAAAGCTTCCTATTTATCCACCCCCCGGACATCGTAGGATAATAGCAAGCGAACCTTCAGTAGCCTGTTGTCTGACATACCCGCTATAAACAAATGAGGTTGACAGATTTCCTTGTCTAATCCCGTACTGTGTAATAACTACACCAAACTGCCACCTTTACTGTAGCGTTACATGCGGTAGTTTCTTTTCTCAGGACAGCATATCCGAGTTTAATATTGAATTTGTGTTGGACAACATGGAATAGGGAATCAGTAATGATGGAAATAATACTGGTGTCAGAAAACTTACAGATATATCTGAGGGAGGAAATGACAGCACCCCCTTATTGCTTCCCAAAATGCCACAATCGTCTCCTAAGAAAGATATTGCTGGTGGTTTATCTACTGAAAGAAAGCTGGGACAACCGCAAATTCTGAAGATAACAAAACGGCTGAAGAATTAAATATTACTCAGGACGCATCTTCGGTCTATGAGGTGATTTAAAAAATGCGTAAAGATATGAGGAGCTTTTTTTGGGAGAGAACAATAAAGTAAATAAAAAGGCAGGAGATGCTATTATGGACAAATGGTCCAAACTTGGGAAAGTAACAAAAGCCCTCCTCATAGAAAATGAAGTACAGAAGATCACTAATCATGAAATAAATATGCAACCTAATCTTCTAGACAAAATAATACAAACCTTTTCCACAATCACTCCAAATAAAACAAATTATGTTCAAGAGCCAGAAGTTCAGGCCCCTGCTGATAGGAAAGTGCAAAATGAGGACCTCCTGCTACAGGGATCCCCTTCTGTTATATCTTATGCTGATGTAGCCCGAAATAGACCCACACTGAAGGAATAAATAGCTAAACCTAGTGAGAATGTAATGGTACTTAGAGCGTTAGTGAACTGCAATTTTAAAATCAGCGCTGATGTAAAAACCTTCTCTTCGTGCTGCTCTTCGTGGACTAATGTTATTAGTGGAGTCCCACAGGGTTGGGTGTTAGGTCCGCAGTTGTTTTTTTATTTTTATCAATGATATTGATGAAAGTATATCAGGCTTAATGTCGAAGTTTGCAGATGATACAAAGTTGGCAGGGTTGTTAATGACAGTAATGGCAGTCTGCTACTGCAACAGGATCTAGATAATTTGGGCAGATGGTCTGAGAAGTGGCAACTGAAGTTTAACCTTGACAAATGCAAAGTACTGCATATGGGTAGAAGTAACCCCAGAGAAACGTACCAACTGTGTGGTGCTACACTTAAGGTGGTAGAAAATGAAAAAGACCTGGGAGTAATTGTGCAGTCACATATGAAGTTTTCTGAGCAATGCAGACAGGCTGCCAGGGCGGGTCATGGGGTTTTGTCAATGATATATACGAATTTTGCTAGCAGGGAGAAAGAGGTAATTGTCCCACTGTATAAGGCAATGGTCAGGACAGGCATTGAGTACTGCATACAGGTCTGGAGGCCTCATTTTAGGAAGGATGTAGATTTACTTGAGCGTGTACCGAGAAGGGCAACACGATTGGTGAGGGGAATGAAGGGATCCTCTTACCAAGAGAGGGTTACGTTCTGCAAATTGCAGTGACTGGAGACTAGGCACCTGCGCGGTGATCTGATTGAGGTGTATAAGGCCCTGAATGGGTTGAGCACGCTGAATTCTGATGGGATCCTTCCACTTGTTCAGATTAAGAAACTAAGGGGGCATAAATTCAAATTAAGAAAAGACAGATGTAGAATAGATGTGCGGAAATTTGCCTTTAGCCAGCGAGTGGTTAATTGCTGGAACAAAATTCCATCTGTCTTTGTGGAAGTTGACAGATTAAATAAATTTTAGGAGGAACTGGACATGCATTTGGAGGGAATGGTGTGATTTTTTTTTTTTTTTTTTTGGCTGATTCTGCATAAGCTCATACACCTGCTTTCTTGCATCACATGCCACTACTACTACTACCTTGGTATTCAATACTTTGAAGACAGAATTTAAAACAGTCAAATGAAAATCAATCAAATTAGCATGAAACAAAAGCGTAATTTCGGAAACGGCCTCTAAGTTGGACTTAAATAGTATCTCAACATCTGATTCCTTGTCCTCTGCAGGAATCTCAACGGGAGTTCCTAAAAAGAGTAACCCTTCCATAATTATCTACGACGTGCCCAAGGATCTAAGTAAGGAGGACATAATAGAAGAACTGTACAATAAAAATCTAGCTGACTATGACTTTACAATGGCGGAGATTAAGAAAGAAACCTCGTTCAGATTCCTAACTAAGACAAGGTCCTTGTCATTGGTACACTGGGTAATCAGTTTCTCCCCAAAAATTTACAGGTGAATTTCGTCAATAGACAGAATATTTCTTGCTTGTAGCTCACATAGGCATAGGCCATTTACAATAGTTACTAATTGCTTTTTGTGCTTGGGAAATGGACACAACCCCATACTGTACCCATAATTCCCCATCCTGTGGACATTGCACCTGTAGTAGTCATGTGCATGCACAATGCCCTCATAAGGATGAGCCTGCCGGCTGCATAAATTGCAAGAGGCGTAAAAGAGACTTTCGGCACTCCATCCCTGATCCTAACTGTCCTGAATATAAAAAGCTCTAGAGATTGCAGGATTAAGGACCGCTGACGAATGAAGCAATTCGTGACTACAAATGCCCAGAACTTTTGCGTATCATAGATCTTGTAAGACAACGGACCAACTATGGATACATTATCTTTTACCAGTTCTTCATCTGCAGATGAATCAGTGTCTGAACTTAGCCTGCTTCAACTGAATGCTCAGCGGTCACGATTGGTGGCCGATGAAGTCCGAAAGGTAACCGACCAAATTAAATACGATATTATAGCCTTACAAGAACCATACCATTTTCGTGGTCAAATAACCGGATACCCTATCTCTTTTAAGGTTATTCAGCCGGATCATGCTGATCCACGTACGGCCTTCGTCATAGTTAATTGGACGTAGTTCAATTAGACTTACTAATCAACATGCTGTCTGCATAAGTGTGTTTACTCCTCATGGCTCTTACTTTCTTGTTTCATTATACTGCCCACCACCTTCCGACATTACACTTCATCTTGCCTACCTCGATCAAGTTATTTCTTTGGTAGGTACTGCCAAACTTATTAGAATGTCAAACGTTAAGGCCAAATCCAGTCTATGGCACTCGGACCATACTGATAACAAGGGTTCACTCATAGAAGACTTTCTCCTTTCACATGAGCTGACGGTTCTAAATAAACCCGACTCTTCTTATTCCTTCAGCTCTCTCTAAATGGCGAATCAAATATAGACATCACTGCTACTTCTTACACATTAATGACTTCTTACACGTTTCTTCAAACATCGATGACTGGACAGTAAATATTAACATTTGCTCAAGTGACAATTGTGCGATCAACTTCTCCGTGACTTGCTCTGCACAATCATATAATTCCCCACTACAGGACCTTAGAAGATTTCCTTTGCGACGCATCATGTGGAACCGGTTTAATGACTCAATCAACACTGATTTCCCAATTGAAACCATAAACTTCATCCATCACTTTACAGCTTCTGAATTAGCTTCCTATGTTAATGATTCTCTCAGCCACGCCTGTTATAAAGGAGAGAAAAAAGGAAATTCAGTCTTGCCATCCCACTCCATGGTGGAACCGAGAACTTACTCTTCTTCGTCAGCAAGTGCATACTTACCAATGACATCGCAAAAACTGGCCACCTCCCGACGTCGAAAGTCTTAAAACAGTATATCAGGCTCTCAAAAGACAATACGTCAAAACCACCACTACACTACCTGTAAAATAAAATCTTGGCAGAACTTGGTTACTTCTACTGGCAATCGGGACCCGTGGGGCCTTGTTTATCGGCTTACGAGGAACAAAGCCTATTACCCTACTGTTTGTTGGTCGTTCTCCGCAAACGGCATCAAAACTCTCACTTGGAAGGACACCATCAATACTATCTTTGATAATCTGCTTCCTTCTGATCGCCCAGAGGATGACTTGACTACTCATCAACAAATAAGACAGCTCAATAACTCCTACAGTACTACTTCTGAATCTGAGCCATTTACGCAGCTGGAGGTGGACACAGCTGTCCTAAAAATTAAGAACTGTGGTTGTCCGGGCCTTGACCTTCATGAGGGCATATTTTTAAAACTATTCCACAAGCTACGTCCAACGGTTCTTCCGACTCTATTCAACAAATGTCTGAATGAAAACACATTCCCTGTTATCTGGAAGACAGCTCTTCTTAAACTAATTCCTAAACCTTCAAACACACAACGTGGCAAGTCCTTCCGTCCTATTGCTCTGTTATCGCATTTGGCCAAAACACTTGAAAGGCTGATTGCTATAAGACTCCCTTCACTGTTCACGAACACCTCTCTTGTATGAGACGATTAATATGGTTTTCCAACTGGACGAGGAACTGAAGAAGCAGTCGTTGAATTCCTTTCTCGAGTTAACTCTGCAAATACTAAATACGATCTTGCTATTTTTGTTGATTTTTCTGCGGCGTTTTATCTGTTATGGTGGTCTAGTTTGTTTGCTCGCTTACGTGCTGCCAATTGTCCTCTTCGTCTCTATAGCCTTTTATAAAGTTATTTTGAAAACGGTATAGTTTCTGTTATTTATGGATCTAACTCCATCTCCCGCTCTGTCACGAGGGGCTGCCCCCAAGGCTCTGTTCTGGGATCACTTGTCTGGAACATCGTTCTTGACGAATGGCTCCTTAAAACTATTCCTTATACTTAAAAATTGGCTTATGCAGACGATCTCGCCCTGCTGATCCAGGGCAATTCCCGTGCCTTCCTTGAAAGTACTGCCAACTTAGTCATGTCAGATCTCTCTCAATGGTCCACCACAAATAAATTATCCATATCCTCATCGAAAACTAAAATGATGCTGGTTAAGGGTTCGCTTAATATTTCACGGCCACCTGTTGTAAAACTTCAAAACAAATCACTTTCCATGGTTTCTTCTCTAAAATTTCTTGGTCTGATCATTGATAGTAAACTTACGTTTACTAAACACTTGGAAGGTCTCTCAGAGAATAAAAAAACTTACCTTCTCACTTCTGCATCTCTCTAAACAATCTTGGGGTCTCAATTCTCGTTCTCTTCGATTATATTACAAAGCTGTGTTTCTACCAATTTGCTCCTGTGGCGCGGCCGCCTGGTTCTGGCATGTTAAGAAGGTTTCAGTACGGACTAAATTTCACAGCGTTCAACGTAAAATGCTTCTGGCAATGTGCAGGGCCTGTAGGACTGTGTCTACTCGTGCTTTGCAGGTCCTTAACAGCTGTCTGACCCTCGATCTCTTTCTTATGTTCAGAGGCCTGTGCTTCTACATTAGGCACGCTGTCCCTGTCAACTTTCTTGGCATTACCATCGATGTCACTTTGGATCCCAAGGCAGAGAAAAGACGCTGTTGGAATATTTTGATGCAGAGCTGGCAAGACAGATGGTCCGCTACCTCTAAGGGTCTTGTTAGTTTAAAATTCATCTCTAACGGCAAATTTGCGACGTTAGAGTCCACTTACAAATGGTTTCATTCTGGTCTGTACACTCTCTATCTCTGGTCATGGCTCCCTTTGTGCAAAACTTGCAACTTTCAACCGTGCTGAATCACCTCTCTCTTCTTATGGTGACCCAGAAGACTGGGAACATATATCACTGCCATCAGTACCTACATCTTCGACAGAACCTTCTTCTCTCCATCAGTATCACTGTTCCCGGAAATGAGCCGGACTTCCTAAGCACCACAGAAAATTTCCAGTCCTTGCAAGAATTTGCTCGTCATGCTTTTGATCGCCGGAGACGCCTTTTCACTCAACTACGGAATACCTCCTAGACTTCCTAGTGGAGATCCCTGTGGCACTGGCTTTTGGCCAGTGCAGGATGAGATATATATATATATTTTCCCCCTCTCTTTTCTTTTCTCTTTTTATTTTTTTTTCAATTTTATATTTAATTTTTATTTTTAATTGTTATTTATTTATTTTATTTATTTTTTCCATTAAAAATATTTTTCTAATTTTTATTTATTTTTATTAAAAATTTTTATTTATTTTATTAAAATTTATTATATTTTATTTTATTATTATTTTTTTTCTCACTTTTTATTTATATTTATTTACTTATTTAATTTTGCTGGTTCCCTGGGTTTTAGCTGCCCAATGGACAGGATTTTATTATCTAGTTTTTATTATTTTCTTACATTTCAATACTTTATTATTATTATTTATTGATTTATTATTTTATTTTTTTTAATTATTATTATTTATTTTTTTATTTATTTATTTTTTTTGCTCTGATACTAGAACAGCAAGAGCTGGTAACCCAGAGCGTTTTGAGGGCGGTCGCGATACATGCGTAGTTGTGGCCTACCTCCCTGTGGTGTAGACGTACACTGGGAATGCTCTTCAGATGATCGCCTGCCTGGTGACAAAACGGCCAGAAACAAGTAAACAACACACACACTGCACGAACATAATTTTACACAGATTTCTGGCCTTTTACAGTGCTTTCTGTAATCATCACAGTGTACAAAGGCGGGGATGAGATTAACGTTCATGTGCCGTCCTACATAAGATACTATACATGTCTACATACATAGTATATCTTTCATTGCTCTGCTTCGAACACCAAACATTGTGGTCCTCAGACCAGCAGAAATAGAAGGAACACAAACAAGTGAGGATTTTAAAACCACCATAATGAAAAAACTGATGGATGATTTAAAGACAACAAAGATAAAAGCGATTCGAAAGACAAGAAATGTAGGGGTAATAATAGAAACAGAGTCAAGGGAGGGTATGAAGGATATCGTGGAAAACGCGAAGTTAGCCACACTCGGTATCACTGCAGAGCCACCCAAGAGAAGAGGATCATCAATCTTAATTTTCAATGTCAACGAAGATGTGACACCTGCCCAACTTGCGGAGGAAGTCGTAACGCGTAATCTACAAGGGATAAATCAAGACATGACACATCTTGTGCAACCAAGATATTCAAAAAAGTCAAAGTCCGGAGAAAACAATTGGATATTTGAACTGGCTCCTGCCGCTTGGGAGACTCTAAAACATCAGACAAGACTCTATATTGAGTGGAGTAGTCAAAGGTTCATGGAGCATGTGTCCGTGCCTAAATCTATAAATGCTACAGGTATGGCCACACCTCCCATATATGCATTCGTATCACACCAACTTTCGGGCACTGCTATAGCAAAAATACCTTTTGAACCTTTCTCGTGCGTGCGGCTGGTTAATTCCGTGCTCCGCATTATTGTGTTTTTAAGTGGTGATCTCTTGCTCCATAGTATGGAATTTTTATACTGATAGAATCGAGATGTCATGCCTGATCCAATTCAAGTGCCTTCTAATGTCTAGTAGGATCAGGTAATTTTTTATATCCATATTTGTTCCTAAATTCTCTATACGGAAGCTTACATTCCTTCAACATGATAACCCTGCAACGTACAATAGCAGTTGGAATAATTGCCTGAAGAGTTAAGGTGCGAACGAAGACACTCTACAGTCTTGCACCTGCAACAGAAATTGACCTTCATTTCACTCTCCCTTTGAAGAATAACCCCCTTCCCACAGGGAATATTGTTTACTCAAGAAAATACGTTTCAGTCGATTACAGTGCCTGAGGAGATTTCATGACATTTCTGCTAAGAAAATGAACGTTGGACAATTTCAGTGCGCATTAATTTGTATAGTGTGTATAAATTTAAATTTGGAGCGGAAATAAGAAATCATTCCCTGCATTCTTACCTCCCTGAAACTTTAACTACCGGGCCAGTTCTTAAACATGACAACCGCAGTAACTCCCGGCATATGTGATCTCTGCAATAATTCCGCAAATGAAACGCTACTTTGCAGTAAGTCAAAGCATAGAATATACCGGTTATGCTCAGGATACTCGAGCCTCTCGCGCTTATCGCTCAACAAGAGGAAAGGGTTCATGGGAAAATGCTGCTTAAATAGTAAACAGACAGGAGCTGCAAGAACCTCCAATCAGAAGCCCGATCCCCCCCCCCCCCGGCAGGGAGAAAGAATTGCGCCGACCGAAGAATGCAACACATCGGAGGAAGTGGCTATATTGACCTCTCACCCCCCCACCCCGTTGATGCACAACACAGTGACTCGGGAAATAATGGCAGAAGTAATAATTTAGAAAATAATACAGATGACGAGAAAGATCACGAAAATTATGGCCATGAACGAACAAGTGACTGTCTAAAAGATGCTAATGGGAAACACACCAGCAGAGAACTCGATTCTGACATTTGAAACGTCCTTGGTTGTGATACTTGTCCCGAGGATTGTTTTCATGCAAATCCCCCTGTCAGCCCATAGGCAAACCCACCTAAGGCTATGGCTAATCGGGCGAACACCGCCTTTCTCATTGTCAGGAAACATATGCTCAAAAGCGTAACAGATGAAGTATTTGGGGAATTTCTTAAACCTGTTGCAATCCAGGCCGAAGAATACATGCATAATCTAGAAGAAAAATTTCCCCGAATTTTCGCGTGCTTGTCCACCCTTCTCATTATCAACCAAGAACTCCGCCCAAAGAACGAAGAAATAAAACAGGAAATTTGCTCACTAAGAGGCCAGATCACTGACCTGAAAAGCTGTATGATGCTATGGGGTAAGCCAGATTACCAAACAATACCGCGAGTGCCTCAAACCTCGGAGCCTGAACGCGAAGAGCATGGCGCTATACTCCATAGAAGCGGACAGGATGCCCAAGCTCATGTCCCCTTCTCGGCTATTAATGCTGAACCATTCGTGGGACATAGATCAAAAGATTCCATATTAAATGTCCCTCCCGTCACTCCCTATCGGCGAAACAGAGAAACTAGAGGACTTAGCGCGCGACCACTGGTGATAGATAATCATAAGCAACAGCCCCTGGTAGAATATATGCAACAAGAATCTAAGGCCCCTACCCGAGCCCCCCCCATCTCCCTTACCACAGGACCTATCTTGCTCTTATTCTCTGGCCGTATGTGAGGATGATAGTGTGTGCCCTGAAAAGTATCCCACGCTGACATATGCGGAAATAACATCAAACGGGAATACAAAGAAAACCTTATTTCAGAAGACTTATGGGAGAGAGCAGAATCAGAGTATGTCGAAGGCTGCCAACCGAAGAGCAACTTCCATATCAAATGTACACAATAGCCAGATCCGGAATAATAACTCTTATCCCTCTACACAATCTCCGAACTACAATTTTAATGTAGATACAGCACATACAAATCACCATACAGATGGCCAATTGGCAAGGCGGTTCAATATTACAGTCGTCAGAACCCGAGAGAAAGTCTTTGTTACTAGGCTTACCCCGAATACGCAAGCGAATGACATAAAGGCCATGTTTGCTCAAGGCTTCGGAGTCCACACAGAAATAAGACAGCTGAAAACAAGGCATCCTTCTTATGCATTATTTTTGCTCACATGTCCCCTGATGACCTAAATCTAATCCTTGAAGACAACAACTGGCCAGTGGGTGCACTAGTTAAACGATATCGAGAAAAGAACACCGCATACCTGTGAGAACCAGTAGTACGCATCAACCTATATAGCCACTAAAGCAACGGAATGCCCCTTCTGGAGAATGCCACTCCAACTGCTTTTTTATTCAGAACGTTAGAAGTGTTGTTAACAAACTGTACACATTGCAGACTTGCCTACTCCGTGAAGAATATGACTTTATGTGTGTAGTGGAGACTTGGCTAAATTATAACAGGAAACTGGATCTGCTGGTACAATCCTCCAATTACAGATTTATTGGGAAAAGCAGAATAGATTAGCGGGGTGGGTGAGCTGCAATCCTTTATCATGAAAGTTTGCATTCTACAAAAATTAAACCAAGTCAGTCTGAAACCTTTGAAGCCATATCCGCGTCTTTCAGGAGGAAGGCTCAAGAAATCCAAGTCTGCCTTATCGATCTTCTGCCGAACATAGTGCTGACACCAGGACCGAACTTGTTGTGTGGATTTCAGAGAATCTTGGCAGAGATATTCCCACGATTGTAACTGGCGATTTTAATATGCCTAGTCCAAGACACGCACGATCAAGCTAAAGAATACCTTGATGCAACCCTCCAAACCTTAGGACTGACCCTACTTGATACGCTTCCGACTATGGGAGAGCAGCATTTAGATTTATTATATCATAAACTGCTAAACATAAAAAATGTCACCCCTCAAACTAAATTCCAGTCAGATCACAACCCAATATGTTGTGAAATTTCCCTATCCAATAGTGCAGGTGAGCAACATATCTATGAGCAAACTCGTCAAACCAAGAAGATATACTCTCTTAAGTTCATTAGACCTGAGATTATTTTAAAACATCTCAACTGGAATGCTCTATACAATAAACCGGTGGAAGAAGCTGCCAACTTGATAGAGAAACAACTCCTATTTATTGCTGACCTGGGGGCCTCAAAAGAGGTAAGGGTCACCGAAAAAATTAAACCGTGGTTCAACGAGTATTTAAAACAGGCGTTTGTGGCCAAGCAAAAGGATTATAGCAGATGGAAAAAATCAGGATTGAATGAAGACTTCACGGACTAGAAGAAAAAAAGAGACATTTTCTTGAAAGCGACATTCACGCTACGAAGAGGTTACTAGAAAGCTTCGACATTCGAAAAGAATCGTGAGCAAAAAGGCCGCTAAATTTGAAATGGAAGAAACCAAATTCGGACACTGGGCTATGGAGTGCTTTGAAAGGCTGCCAGTTGAAGGTAAAGAAAAAAATGTCCAAGGATATCAGCTGAAGAATATGGCACAACATATTTTAGTGAGAGGAGACGTTTGCCAGAATGCTTTATCCACAGCCACTATTTCTAGAGAAGATCTCATCAATGCCATAAATTCCTTGCCTACCAAATCTACGATCGGTCCTGATGGGTTTCCTATCTTTATTTTAAAAATATGCAGTGCCTATATTGTTGATGTGCTGTTGCACATTTTCCAAAGCATCCTGAGAGATGGAGTCCTCCCCCAGGAATGGAATCACTATTTTGTGCGACAGGTGCCAAAAAAGAAGAACCCTAAGGCCTCTTCAGACTTTCGGCCTATATCCATCAGTTGTTCTCTTTTAAACCTTTTTGATAAGACCATCCTTCCTGCTTTTACCCAACAGTGTTTTGCACACAGGCCACCCCACCTCCATACCGTAGTACCGAGACGATCCACTACTATTAATCTGTTGGAGATTCTCTTCAGAATGCAGCACGCCTTAAATGAAAAAGCCCAAAATGAGATCATATTCCTTGACATAAAGGAAGCTTTCGATAATGTGTCGCTACCTGCACTTGAAAACATATTGAAAGATTTCCGCATTGAGGGTAAACTATTGCAGATCATCAAGACCATTTTGAAGCCAAGGCACCTCATTGTACAACAACAAGAATTCCGTGCAGAATACACCCTCACTTGGGGCATCCATCACGGAGGAGTTTTAGCAGCTTTACTGTTTGCTGCCGTCCTGGAGCCTTTTCTGGTGAGGAATCAGAATTTTATTTTCTACGCCGATGATATTAAGTATTTTGTTGTCTCTAACGAAGGATCTCAGGTGTCCGACGTCAATTTCCATGCCATCGCTAAGCTCTATGAACTGGAGACATATCTACGCAAAATCGGTTTGTGGCTAAACTGAGACAAGTCAGTACAACTGACAATAACTAATAAGAAGATAAAAAATCAAATTAAATTATCTATTAATGGAGCACAGATTAAGAAAGTTAACTCATACACCGACCTAGGAGTGACGTGGGACGGGGGCCTTACCTTCCATAGGCACTTTCAGAACACGAGAACAAAAACTCTTGCTGCCATATGGGCTCTAAGACAGGAAATAACTGGGATTCGAAACCAGCAGCTAGTGACCCAATATATCCAAAGATGTATCGTTCCTGTATCCTTATATGCTTCGACAATTTGGTCCTCTGCTCCAAATACTTATATGTATTAGGAAATTTCTCAGACTGGAATACTGATTGTTCCGGTGGTTGAATAGGATTGCCGGGAAGTCCTTCATAGTTTCAAAATTCATACTGTATGCAAACTTGAACAGTGCTCCGTGGATCCAGATGATCACAATAGGAAACATCAGCACTCTGACACAACTTCTGACTGGAAGTTTAGATGCCCTTCAAATTGAAATTCTGGTAGTAGGGCCCCGCCCTGGAGCCCGCTTCCACAACCCTCGTAGTCTCCGAAGCGGTCTCAATAACACAGATGGATTAAGGCGGATGTTTCCTGCCAATACTCTGGAGCTGTTTAGAAACCTCAAAATAGACCCGGACAGGTATTACCATGAGAAAACTTACAGGGAGCTCATTGCAGCGGATCTGTATAGGAAACTACAAATATGATGAAGGTAATTCAAGAAAGACTTCAAGTGCCCCCAAACTCATAAATATCTTAAATGAACGATATATTATATTTCCAAAAGACTCTTATAGAACTACTGAGGGTATTCCTTAATAATGACAATGAGGACCAATTCATAGTGTAAATGACGATGTCATTTTTCTATGTATGTATATTGTTTTCTAATTTTGTAATTTTTTCTATATATGTACATTGTTTTGTAATTTTGTAATTTTTCTATGAATGCACGATTTCTCTATGTATGTAATTTTTCCTCTATGTTTATATATCTTATATAGTATGAATCAGAGCTGTACTGTTCAATATGTTCTACGTTGATAATAATATTAGTAAAATAATAAGAGGAGTTTACCTCAATATAGTACGTAGAACACTTCCGTATGATACCCTCCATAAATTAAAACGGAAAAAACGAAAAAATCGACAACTTACCGGTACAGTAGAGTAAAATATAAATAAATAATTAAATAATCAATTTAACACAATTCAAATCAATTTAAAACAATTAAAAATCACATTAACGTAATTAAAAGAATCTAACGAAAATATTCAAAACGATTTTCCTTTCTGAAGCTGACAATGCTTTTCGACCGTATGTCGTGATCACAGGAATGAAAATTGAATTGTGTTAAATTGATTATTTAATTATTTACTTATATTTTACTCTAATGTACCGGTAAGTTGTCGATTTTTTCGTTTTTTCCGTTTTAATTTCTGGAGGGTATCATACGGAAGTGTTCTACGCACTATATTGAGGGAAACTCCTCTTATTATTTTACTAATATTATATATCTTATGTATTTGCTGATATTTTTGTTACACTCTAATAAGTTTAGTTGGCTGTATGTATGCGCGACCCTCCTAGATAATTTCTGTACAGGGGTGTTTGTTGAATAAACTGATGATAATAATAATAATAAAGAGCATGGATACAACAGCTGTCCAAACTAGGAGCAAGAACCAGTTTGTGTGAATTGTAAATCCTCAAAGCTTGAACACACCCATTCCATTACGTCGGACCCAAAATGTCCGAAGTACCACAAGATAAAGAGTTTATACCAAATGAAGACTGATTATGGCAATACAATTTAAAATCTTCAATACAACCAAGCTATTAATACTACAACAAAATAGCGGAACAAAATACTACAACTCAGAAAAATAGCGGACAAGGAAAATGCCGACATCCTCTTGTTGCAGGAGCCTTACACCCACTCCAAAAAAGTAAGAGGCTATCCAATAGCATATAAAATTATACAGGCTGAGAATGAGACCCCAAAAGCGGTAATAGTGATCCGCGATCCAGCCATTATTGCCACCCATATCACAGAACTCTGCACAGGCTGGGCCGTTTGTGCCCATATAATATTACTCCTGGGATCCTTCTACGCGATTGCCTTGAATTGTAGGCCGGATAAGAAATAACATTTGTCACGAGATACCTCCAGGTTGTGTTGGAAACTCTCCCAGGCCAACGGTTCTTGGTAGGGGCGGATGTAAACTGCCGCTCCCCGGCTTGGCACAGCCAAACACCGGACAGAAGGGGCACCGGAAATGAGC
Organism: Mastigoproctus giganteus; assembly: GCF_048544385.1. Taxonomy (NCBI): domain Eukaryota; kingdom Metazoa; phylum Arthropoda; class Arachnida; order Uropygi; family Thelyphonidae; genus Mastigoproctus; species Mastigoproctus giganteus. The sequence goes on along the minus strand of NW_028328296.1, from coordinate 59,148 downwards.
AGCTTCTCGAGGAGTTCCTGGTGAATTCTCCATTGACAGTCTTAAACAGGCCTCACTACCTACCTACGTTATTATTATTATTATTATTATTATTATTATTATTATTATTAAAATCAGTTTATTTCCCAAGAAACCTTGGGTCACCCGGGGACGGCTCTGTGCCAGAAGGGTGTGAATACAGACTAAGGTGCGACGAACACAATGTACAAGAATCAAGGGTACATTCGTGCTCGAGACTTTTACTGGATTAAATAAACAATAATGTACAAAATATACAGTAATATACATGATTACATGAAGACAGAAAGTCTTTGTCATATAAAAATAGGCAAGTTAAAAAAAAAAAAAAAAAAAAAGGTCTGTCCAGGAGCAGGTGAGTATTATAGGTTCATAATCTGGTAACAGTTCTTGAGGATTTCCTTCCTGTAGGGCTTGTCTTCACAGAACCTATCAGGGTGGATCCTAAATTTATTGAAGATCCGAAGACAATTGGCTGGAAACATGTTCCTCAGGGAATCAATGCTTGACAGCGTAAGACGTAGAGGGAGACAGGAGTCGGGGTGCTTCCCTCTTGCCCCCTCGGGCCAGAGATTAATGCGGATACTGATGGAGCATCAATTCGCCTCGTTATAAGCCGTGCAAGCGTGAGAACATTTTTTGTCATGATGATATGTCTCCAGGGAGTGGTGCCTAGATTTGCTTGTAGGATAGATCTGGAGATAGTTTTGGGGGTGGCCTACCACCCTGTTCATCCATCTAAGCAACCAGTACTCTAAACTAAGATACTTCTGAAGGTATGAGGCAGGGGCAGATGACCAAATTTCCGAAGCATAGAGAGGAATCGGCGTAATACACCTCAGGATGTGCCGAACAAGCAGCGCTGGCTGATGCACACCAACTAGCTCTTGACGCACTGCCCAAAGAGCAGCGCACGTCTTCTGCCTCATCCTGGAAAGTGAGGCTGAAATGTGAGTCCAACGTCCCAGGTGAGGCCAAGATCAGTATGAGAGGTCACCTTTTGCACCGGTTCCCCACTCACAAAGATTTGGATATCATTTTTGGCTTTCTTCTTGGTTATCGTCAGTTGTGCTGATTTGGAAGGGCTCAGATGCAGCACTATTGTGGCAAGATAACTTTCCAAGCTCAATATCTGCCTAGAAGCTTGTTGGTTGATATCATGAATCTGATGATTATGATCTGAGCTCACGTAGAACTTGAGGTCGTCGGCATAGGAAACAAAGTTCGGATTCTGAGCAAGGAAAGGCTCCAAAACTGCTGCAAACAGGATAGCTGACAGTACACTTCCTTGTTATGTTACACTCTGTGGGAGGTCACCCTTGTTGACGTCACTGTTGCCACCGGGAACCTTGCAGGACACATCACTGGCTGGTCCAGGAGACAGTCCAAGACTCATGGACCACGCCTGACCACAGAGTGATTACCTGGCAAATCAACCGATCTCTCTTTGGAACACCAATAGCCAAACATTCTTAACCGCTTTGCAGTAAACAAAGCTGACTGGAGACGTTTTCGGACTGCTGACTCGAACCTTATGCCAATATCGCGTTGAAGCCGATCGAAAAGAAGACCCAGACGCATTCAGAGAAAAATTACCAAGACCATAATAGCGGCCAGTGAGGCTGCGATGAAGCGAAAATTTCCCGCAACTGGTGCAGACCGTTGGTGGACTCGGGAAATGCAGAACCACAGAAGAGAGGTCATAAAGGCAAGAAAACAATTCCAAAGTGCAAGACATACCTGAAGTGGAAGTGGAAGTAACAGAACTCAGAAAAAGATAAGCAGCAGTGAGAAACAGATACACTGAATTAATACAAAAAAGTTAGCAGAAGGCCTGGAAGCAATTAGTCAGCACGATTGGAAATTCCGACCACTGGGGGGTGGTGTACAAAGTCACCACAAATAAGCACCCCAGGGGTGAGGTCATGACCTCCACCCGCACCCTGTAGGGCACATTGTCCACCACCTGGGAACAGTCTATCATGAACATCCTCAATGTGATTTTCCAAAAACTAGCACACGAGCAACTACAAGAACAACTGCAGATCTGCGATGGAAATAAAGCATATCACATAGACCAAATGGAACTACATTTTGGCCTAGAAGAGCTACAACAGGCAGCGCAACAAATAAGGAATAAAAAATGCGCAGGCCTAGATCTTCTAGAGCCGGAACATATTAAAAAAGTAGTAGACATCTCTCCGCAGACTTTACTAAACCTCTTCAACACATGCCTGAAGACTGGAGTCTTTCCAACCGACTGGAAAATGGCCAACGTCAAATTAATTCTAAAACAATTCTATGAAGCTACCCAAACAACACGAATCATACCGGCCAATTGCCGTTCTCCCTATTGCCAATAAACTCATTGAAAAGATGCTACACAAGCGACTCCTGCGCAACTATGAAGCTGCAAATCTCGTGACGCCCACACAGTTTGGGTTCAAATCCGGAACCTCAACAGTGGATACTTTCGACAGCCTCCTGAGTTCGGCTGCTGCCTGTGATAGGAAGTGCTTCTTGGTTGTTTGGGTCGATTTTGCTGGGGCGTTCGACATCTTCTGGTGGCCGAGCGTCCTGGATAGACTGAGGAAGGCAAAAACACCCATCAACCTTTCCAAAATAATGAAGTCATATTTATCCCAGAGAAAAATACAAGTAGTGACTCCGTACAAGAAACTGACCAGGCCTGTCTACAGGGACTGCCCACAGGGCTCGGTACTTGGACCGCTCCTCTGGAGCATGGTATTGGGTGAGTTTCTGGCCTTAGACCTGGGGGAAGTTCACTCACAGCATTCGCAGATGACCTGATACTGACTGTTGCCACAGACAGTTCACTCCAATTGGAAACTTAGGCAAATCGAGCAATTCAAATTCTACAAGACTGGATGAAGATCCATTTTCTTAAGATCTCACCGGAAAAACCTCCTCAATGCTGCTGAAAGGGACATTAAATCTCCTTAGACCACCGCAAATTAAAGAAGAAAATACAACTATTAAACAACTCAGTGAGATGAAATACCTAGGAGACATACTGGACAGTAACCAATCTTTCAACCCACGCTTGACACATATCCGGAAGAAAATCAGGAGATATTCTGCCCTCGTCGCAAGAATAGCTAAAAGGGATTGGGGACTCCAGAGGCACACCTTGGGACTGTATTACAAAACGAAATTTATAGCAGCCATAACTTACGCGTCACCCGTGTGGTTCCAGAAAGCAACTACTGCAGTTAATAGATGGATACTAGACCCCATCCAGCGAACAATACTCCTCTCTATTACACGGCCCTGCTGCACTGTGAGTACACATGCTCTACAGGTTCTCGCGAGAACACTCCCCCTTGTCCTTGAGGTGGTGCATTGTGCCATTATGCAGCAATTCCCAAAAGTGCTTCTCTTCACCTTCCTGGGCCACTCTAGTGACCCTACAGGAAACCTGAAAAGAGAAAACACAAAATTCGCCACCGACCTGCAGCAGATCTGGCAGAACAGGTGGTCAGAATCCACAAAAGGGGAAATAACGAGGAAATTTCTGCCTGATGTCGGAAGATTATACCCAAAAGCACCATCATGGTTTCACCCTGGACAGTACACAATATCTTTTAACAGGTCTCGGGGACCTGAATGCCAAACTACACAGTTTTAAATTAGTGAACGATCCCCGCTGTGTCTGTGGGGAAGTGGAGACATGGTCTTATATAATGTACAACTGTGAAAACTATTGAGGATCTCCGCTGCCTCCTGACGACAAACAGTGCGTAGCACACGCTTCTTGATTAGACCGGGGTTCAAGCCCGTCACCACCAAATACGGAGGATGCAGAAAGGTCAAGGGAATGACCACCGCATATTCCCGGAGCAATATGGCCTTAGTTACTAATGCTCGTAAAACCAAATAACAACAATAACAACAACCTGACGACAAAACTGATTTACTTCCCTCGCGACAGGGAATCAAACCTGTTGGACTCGCAAGACAAGTATAAGGAGTTGAGAAAATTCGCCCAGGGACTGTTCACCCGAAGGTGGACACTCATTGCTATCTACAGGGATCAAGAACGGACACCACGACAAAACTAACCATCCTTGGACCCAAAAAACTGGCTATCACCCAGATACAAGACTGTCCTTTGGGACTAAACTAGCATAATAAGGGACTCGCAGGACCCGACCCAAGGTAACAAAGGATGCCGCTCAAGATTAATACCACCGACCTCACAAACACAGACGGACTCCAAACACCGGACTGCTCTTATGGGATTTATCCCACGAATGACCTTATAATTGGTCTGATCCCTGCTGCAATTAGACTGGGACAGCCGGACAGATCTCACCTCTGCTGCCAAATGCCATTTGGCGAACTGAATAGGATGGTCTAACCCTATTCATGTTTCATTACCAAACCCCAGGCAGGGGGGAGAAGTCCTTTTTTCCTCCCTCCTCTGCCTTTCTTTTTCTCTCTCCCATGCTGTCCTTTATTCCTCCTTCCCTAGCTACCATCCCTTGCATGGCCCTTTGCCTCCACTCCCTGGGCGGGAGGGAGGTGATTTCTGGGCTCCTCAACATTCTCCCGCCCTTCTCTTCCCTCTGGTGGGGCATGAATCTGCTTCACTGATTTGGGAGTCATCTTCTCTATGGACCCCTTATCTCTGTCTTTTCCCCCAGCCTTCAGTCTCCTCACTCTAACTAACAATTACTAGTGTCCGAACCATTGTTAAATGCTTGAGCCTTACACCCAAAAACTTAATAACATCTATTCGCATAAATAGTACTCCTTTTGGCTGACCCCTATCTATAACGATTTTTTTAAGGGCCTAGCCAATGAAATCTCAGGAAATTAGGTTGCAGGACCTGCCAGAGTTAATAAGAATAATAGTGGTGAACCTGGTCTCCCTCCACGAGGCGGAGTGTGGACAACGCTGGGTCCCATTATGGGTCCAGCAGCTAAATGACCAGAGGAACAACGGTACAAAACACTACACATGTACAAAATCCATACACTTTTAAACCTCTGGCATTGACAGTGTTTTGTTTGACACCCACAATGAAAGCAACGCGGATATGGGGGAACCACTGGTGCTGTTTGACATTAAACACACTCTACATTCCTTATACACTCTTCTAACCCCACACATACTGCGTATGTGTGTGGTTGAGTGTACGGAATGTAAAACTTCTAACAATAAACTCACCTTAACAGCATGCAATATAAACTACAACCGCTATAGTCCTTTACATATTCGTAATGTAATATAATTTTTTTTCATATAAATAAAAATCAACACAACTTTTCACTATGCACTATAGTGACATAGTGACATAGTGTTTTTTGACAAGCGGCACCGGTGCTTTCGCACAACTCCGCATTTGGATCTCTTGTGAAGTAAGACAGTACAGTACTGTCAAGGCCAGATATCATATGTTAGTGTATGTTCATGTTTGCTTAGTGCGGGTTATGTTGTTCATCTGGCCGCTTAGCCTAGGGTCTGTGGAACACCACAGACTGCTAGTTACCGTCACTGGCACTGGGAGCCGGACCAGGTATGTGGAAAGAGAACTCTGGCTGGCCGACCCTGGGGTTAGCCTGAGCTTCCCAGGGAGGGCCGAGAAAAAAAAAAAATAAATAAAATAAAATAAAAAAGAATAATAATAAATAATATAAAAAAATAAAAATAATAATAATAAAAAAAAAAAAAAATAATAAAAAAAAAAATAATAATAATAAAAAATAAAATAAATAAATAAAATAAAATAAATAAAAATAAAAAAATAAATAAAAAAAAAAAAATTTTTTTTTTTTTTTGAAATAGGAGAAGGGGTGAGAGATTGAGGAGAAGAAAGAAGGTAAGCAGAAGAGAGAGGGTGAGGTAGGGTGGGCTCCCCCCTGGGGGGAGCCCACCCTACCTCAGGAAGAAGAGAAAAGGTTGTGAGGTCAAGTGACCCACAAAGTCAGATTGCCTAATAGCATGATCCTGCATTTGAAAGTCAAATGCCAGCCCCACTCCCAGAGGAGTATTTATATGAGTTCCTGCACAAGTAGGAAAATCAGATATTGTCATACACCTTGAAGAGAAGAGGTGCCAGCAAGTGAGTGGGTCCCACAATGGGCAGGGGGCCCAGGGTCAACAATTTAATCTTCTTCATCCAAGGGTGACTTGTAGGCAATGGGCAGTGTCCCACACTGGGACTTGGATAATCTTCTCTTAGGGGATGAGAGGAGGCACATGGATTCATGAAACTCAAGGATTGCTTGGAGTTCTTGTGGCTATTGTAGAAAAGTCCTTTTTGGGTTCGTGGGTTTGTCAGATAGCTTCCTTTGTGAACGTCGAGAGATTCCTGTTAGGTCATGACAAAGATCAATATTCTGTTTGTGTTTTCTTTGATTCCATTCAGGATATGTTCTGTGAATTGAGTTTTGGGTTCATTATAAGATGGGGGTGCGTTGAACAGTTTGCTGTAGGTGAATTTGACGCATTTCAAATACAGTCTGGGCAAAAGTAGTGAAGGCTTTGTAGTTGGTTTCGTCAATTATGTAGAGGTGTTCCTGCCCACTGGGTATATTTCCAGTTTTGGTAATTAGGAGACTTCTGGGTAAATCATAAAGAGGGCAATTATACATGAGGTGAATCCAGTCTTCATTGTCACCGCATGTGCAGAGAGGAGAATCGGTGAGACCCAGGGCATGCAGCTTGGCCCGAAACGATCCATGACCAGTGAGGAAGAACGAGACGTGAAGGCCTGGTGAGTACCACGGAGGAGGTTTTGGTGCAGTTATCATAACTTGTGGAAGAAATCTTTTAGTTGTTTCACCTTTGGTTGTTTGCTCCCAAGATCTTTGCCAATGCTGGAAGAGCTTAGTGTAAATCTGTTTCATTTCGATTTTTGGATCATTAGCTAGATCGAGTGTTATATCCAGAATGGTGGTGGCAATTCCTCTCTTTATGCGGTATGCAAGGCCGCGACGAATAACCTCCAGGTCCAGAGGAAGAGTGCCTGCTAAGACCTGCAGGGCAGGATTACTGACTGTGCGGCATGCTCTAGTCACAGTGAGTAGGATATTGCGTTGAATTGTATGTAGCTTTGCTTTATTACGTGCAATGATGGCACGAGGGAACCATATGGCTGCACCATAGCACACAGCTGGTAAGAAGATGGTTTTATAAAGTAGCATGAGAGTCCTCCTCTTCAAACCCCAGTCTGCTCTGCTAATTCTTACGATCATGGCAGTATAACGACGTATTTTATTGGAGAGGTAATTAAGATGAGGTAAGAATGTTAATCGGGAGTCAAAGGTTACTCCTAGATATTTTAGTTCTGTTTTGAGTTGCAATGTCTGCCCAGAGATTTTAATTTGGGGTGGTCTTCTTATGTCCAAGGATCCTTTGAGGAGGATTGTCTTCGTTTTTTCCCCAGAGATGACTAACTTGTGGTTGTTTGCCCAATTTTGGAGGATCGTTAAGGCAGGGGAGGCAATTTGCTCAAGCTGAGTTCTAGAATCAGCTTTGATAAGGAGGATGAGGTCATCTGCATAGGCCATGCAGTCCACAGGACCCAAATCCATAAGAAGAAATTCATCTAGTATCAAGTTCCAGAAGTAGGGCCCAAGAACCGAGCCCTGTGGACACCCTCTAACAACTGGTCGGGAGGTTTTCTGAAAATTTGTTTGAACAGTGACTGAGCGGTTGAAGAGGTAGTTCTGGAGACAGCGGTAGAGGTTGAGTGGAATATTGATTTGACGTAATCTCCTGACAATGCTGGGCCACCAGATGGAATCGAAGGCACCAGCAAAGTCAATGGAAATAGCCAGTAGATATTTTTCTGTGGTTGAGTTTGCTGTGTTGAGCAGATTGTTCATAGCATCTTCAGTGGAGCATCCTGGCTTAAAGCCATACTGCTTTGGAGAGTCTAAGTTGGCTGTCTGGTAGTAGGTGGATAATCTGGATTGAAGCAGCCGCTCCATTACCTTTCCCAAGACCGGGAGAAGAGCAATGGGGCGGTAAGATTTGGGTAGAGTAGGATCTTTATCTGGACCTTTTAGGATGAGTCGAAGCACTGCCTGTTTCCAAGAATCAGGGAAAATTCCTTTCGCAAGGCATTTGTTGAATAGTGCTAATAGGTGGTTTGGGAGATGTGTTGCTGCTTTCTTGATGACCTCAACCTCAATATTATCATGACCAGGGCATTTATTCATTTTTGTTCTGTCAAGTGCTTTGTTCATTTCCTCAGAGGTGAAAGGAGGTTCTATTTTATTGTTGGAGAAGGCCTGGTTGTCTTGTTTAATTTGCTTTTGTTCATCATTGAGGGGACTCTCATCTGTCTGAAGTAGGGCATTCAGAATATTATTCATGGATTCAGCCCATGTGTGTGTTGGATTGCCATCAGGAGTCAGGGTTGCATTTAACATCTCTCCCCTGGGCAGCTTGTTCATAACAATGCGATAAACGACCCCCCAAGGATCTGCGTTACCAGTGGTTGTCACAAGGTTCTGCCAAGACACTTTCTTTTTCTGCCGAATGAGGCTTGTGTAGTCGTTACGATTTCTTCTATATGCTTCCCGTAGAGCCTGGACCTCAGCAGGAGGCCAGGAGTGCCTCGCTCTCTGGAAGGCTTTTCGGGCAGTGTGGACTTGCCGCCTTAGGTTTTCTAGTTCCCTGCACCACCAAGGGACAGCCTTTAGGTGCTTCTGACGTTTTTTCATAGTTCTCTCACATGCTTGTTGGAGTGTGCTTGTTAGGAGGGAGAGGTGCTCCTGTGGATCAAGATGGTTTAGTTGGGATGTATCCATTTGTAGCTTTGATTTTATATTGTCCTTGAAGGCATTCCAGTCAGCTGTTTTGGTGGAGTATCTGATGATATCGTGGTAGGTGGGAGGAGTACTATCAAGTTGTCTAGATAGATGGAAGGAGATGGCCCTGTGGTCTGAGGTGGTCCAGGCCTCATGAACCATCCATGATGAGAACTTTTGTGCTATGGACCGTGTGGCGAGCGTAACGTCAATGTTGCTTTCCCACAGGGTATTGCTGAAGGTAGAAAGGTGATGTGGTTTGTTAAGGACTTCAAATGGGGAAGATGAAAGGAAATCTTCTAATTGCTGTCCATTCTGGGAAACTATGTGGCCATCCACACGGCTATGCCACAAGCGAGATCTACAATTGGCATCCATCGTTACTAGGATTTTGCTGGAAGGTAAGAGGGTTATGACTGACTGGAGATATTCAATATATGTTGCGATATCAGTTCGTGGTCGGCAGTACAACGAGACTACGTGCAGAGAGCCTTGTTGGCAGATAATGTGTGCACAAACACCAAAGGGGGTGCATAAGGAGTCGATCTTTGTGACTGTAATTGTTGTATTCCTAATAATGATGGCTGCCCATGGAGTATCTGTGGTTGTCTCAATGATCCTATAAGCGCGAGGGTAGCCCTGTACCCGTCCCTTGTGGGTGTAGGGCTCTTGAACGCAAAGGATATCAATTTCTTCTTCATCCATTTTCATTCTAATTTGTTCGACAACATTTCTAGCTCTTTGGGCATTCAGTTGGAGAATTTTGAGGACGTTGGTGGAATGGCGATTATGGTGTACAGCCATAGTCGGTTTTGTTATGGATGGTTCTCAATACCCTTAAATAGATTGGACATTTGACATCCCGGACGGAGTGATTGGGATCCATTTTTGCTGCTTTGCAATTGGCGCAGTTAGGGGCTCGATGTTTGTTTGGACAATTGTTGTAGGTGTGTCCGCGTTCAGCACAGTGGCCACAGGTGAAGTCTTGTCGGGCACAGACATGGGATGTGTGTCCAAATCGGAGACATTTAAAGCACTTGATGGTAGGTATGTGCTCCTTGAACCGGCAAGAGCTCCAGCCAATAAATATTCGTTGTTGTTGGAATAATATTTGCCATATCTTCGGGGAGAGTTCGACTACCCAGTTGCAACAAGTACCCGATCTGGATTTGGTGGAGTACTTGACTTTAAGTTCACTTTGAATTTCATGTCTAGTGATATGATCAGCAAGGTTCCTGTCATATATTTCCTCAAGGAGGTCATCTTTGGAAATTCCTTTTTCGACATCGAAGATTACAATTGATGGGCCTTTTGGTTTGGGTATCTCAGCGCTAAGACCCAGTTCATTTATCTGTGGGATTTGAATAATGTTTTCTGCATCTTTTTTGGAAGCAGTCTCAATGATGATTCCAGAATTACGGATTTTTCTGAGGCTTTTAATTTTTATGGTTTTCATTTGAGGTTTCAAGTTGGTAGTAACAACCTCCTTGACAGCCTCGCTTGAAGTAAAGCAACCCTCTTGGGTCGCACGAAGGATGACTAGGTTTTGTTCTCTATTCTGTCTGGTGTTGGGAGGGGCAAATAGCTTATCTGCCATTGGTTGGATCCTCTGCGCATCTGAATAGGACCGGGGGCGCTGTGGCATTTCACTTGGTTCCCGGTTCTTGGTCTGGTGATAATCATTAACTGTGATATTCGGTTCACTGTCCATAAGGTGGCAGTCAGTGTGATTGGGAGGATGGGCATTAATTTTTGGCCGCTGTACCATAGCAGCATAGGTTGATTCTGGGATAGGTGTAGGGAGAAGTGCTGGTCGTGTCTGGCGGTTTGATTGTGCTGTCAGATCTGGGAGGAAAGAGTTCTGAGTGCTATGGCTGGTCCAAGCTGGACTGCTGAGGGCCTTTGTCAAAGTATAATTTGTTTCCCTCAGTTGTTCATTGATTGCAATTAGTTGTTCATTCTGTAGTATTAGGTCATGTAACATTTTCTCGAGGGTACCCCAGCAGCCTGTAACTTTTTGGGCAGCTGGCTTGGTTACTCTACTTCCTTCAAAGCGAAGGCAGCATTCCATCATGGACCTGAGGATCATAATTTTCTCCAAGTGAGAGCAATCCTTATCTAGTGAGGACTGCATGGAGTTCAGTTCTTCTTCTAGGTTCTCCCAGAGAGTAGCTGAAGGAGAACAGGTTTTAGTGGATTTCTTGACCTTTTTTTTGGGTTTTAGCCGTTTTCGCTCAGCTGGAGGGGTGGGGTTATTCATATTGGTGTCCACACCCGCGACCTCCTCATCAATAATAATATTGCTATTATTTGGATCCCGTTGCGAGGAAACATCAGTGCCTAACTTAGCTGGTTGTTTGTTGAGCTGTTTAATCAGAGCTGAGTTTGGGCAGGTGTTTTCAAGTAGTTCCTGGTTGCTTGAGGTGTGCCGTGCTCTGCATGAAGGGCGCAATAGCACAACTACGGGAGTACTGTTTCCCGTTTGAGATTCGATTTTTGACATATTTTCTTTAATTTTATTTTTGTTTATTATTACTATTTTATTTATTATCAATTATTTATTATTATTCACCTATTATTATTTATCCATGTATTATAATTATTACTCATTTATTTATTATTATTATTATTATTATTTTTTGAAGTTGTTCAAAACAGCTAGAATTTATAGCCAATTAGCAGGAAGCTTCTTAATGCCAACTCGAAAAACGTAGGTTCGCTAAGTGAAACAATATGGTGGCGAACAAAGGAGACTGGCGATAAACATGGTAAAAGGTAAAATAAACTGCTAGGATCTAAAATAAAGACGTTGTATGTGAGGTGACCAGTTTAAAAGTTTCCTGGGAGAACTCCGTTCCCAGCCAGTTTCACAGTTTACAGGTTTCACTGCCTCAGTGACACTATCTCTACGGCGACCACGTGGGTTTCCATAGGGAAGATACGACGATATATTTCACTTGCTTGTAAAATGGCCTTCCCACATCAAATAAAAGATAAAATTTTACCTGCAGGTAGAGAGAGCGATGCTGCATCCACTGAAATGGTCGTCACAGTCCAGGGAATTGATAATCCAAAGCAGAATCCGTATTTTATGGGAACACTCTAAACATCGTTGCAACACATGTATTTGTAAATAAAAATGTGGGAACATGTCTATGGCATGAGCTATCCCCCATCCTATATCCATTCTTCCACAAATAGTCCTGTCGCCATCTAGTATGTCAGCTGTGTGTGTGTGTGTGTGGGAAGTAAAAGCACCTGTGGAACTTCATAGAAATCAGGGCGCGGCCGCAAACGCGCGCAGCTTAGAGGATGGAAAAATGTATAATAAATATCCTCCTTTGCATCTATCAATACTGAATATAAACGGCAATGATGTTTCACTACCTCAAGATATAGCCAACACTCTCGGAGAATCCTTTGCTGAAACCTCTGCTGTATCCTCATACTCGCCAAACTTTCAGAAATTAAAGTCCCTTACTGAAAAGCAGACCCTAAATTTTAACACAGATCACTATCAAATGTACAATTGTCCTTTTACCATAATTGAACTACGGCTTGCTCTTAACAGCTCGAAACACAGTGCTGCTGGACCTGACGGAATACATTATGTCATGTTGAAAGAGCTGAGCGAAAAGTAGCTTTGTGTCTTACTCCAGCTATATAATCGGGTTTTCACAGAAAATACTTTCCCTGATAACTGGCGACACCCATATGTCATAGCATTATTAAAACCTGGCAAGGATCCAATCAACCCGCGTCACTATCGACCTATTGCCCTCACCAGCTGTATGGGAAAAATAATGGAAAAAATGGTAAACTCTCGACTCACCTGGGTGCTGAGCAAATACAACCTCATCAATTCATCGCAGTGTGGATTTCATACAGGTAGATCAACTTTAGACCTCTTGATACAAATGGAAAACCAGATTCGCAATGCCTTCTTAAGGAAGGAACATTTGACTACAGTTTATTTAGACGTTGAGAAAGCTTTTGACACAGCTTGGCGATACGGAATTCTCCGTGATCTACATGCATTAGGCTTCAGGAGTAATATGCCAAGATTTATACAGAACTTTTTGAAGCAGCGATCCTTCCAGGTCCGTATTCAATCCACTCTTTCCCGAAAATTCATCCAAGAAGGTGTTCCACAGGGCTCAGTTTTAAGTGCCACTCTATTCATTATAAAAATCAACTCAATTACCAAGGTCATTCCGGCCACTGTATTTACTACCTTATATGCAGATGATGTTAGTATATCTTGTCACTCACAGAACATGAGAATGATTGAGAGACAACTGCAAGGAGCTCTTAATAAGATTACAACGTGGGCTACAGATAACAGGTTTCGCATATCACCTGAAAAAACTGTTGCAGTTCATTTCTGTAGAAGACGTAATCTGCACCCTGACCGACTTCTAAAGCTGGGGAACCATGATATACCTGTTGTGCCTACCATTCGTTTCCTTGGATTAACTTTAGATAAAAAATTGACCTTTCTTGACCATATTAAAGAACTTAGAACCACCTGTTTCAAGAAACTAAACATTTTGAGAGTATTAGCAGCTACAACATGGGGTGCTGACCGTCAAACACTCCTTCATTTATATCATGCTATTGTAAGATCAAGGTTAGACTATGCGTCACCAGTTTACAACTCTGCTAGACCCAGCATTTTGAGGGCTTTGGACCCTATTCACCATAGTGGCCTTCGCATTGCTCTTGGAGCCTACCGCACATCTCCTGTGCAGAGCCTGTACGCTGAAGCTCACGATCCCCCACTCTCTCTACGAAGGCAAATTTTACTGCTAAATTATGCCGTCAAAATAAAAAGCCAACCCCTGCATCCATCATGGAAACATCTATTTACACCAGATTGGGAGAACTTGTATGCCGTTTATCCATCAATAAATCGACCCGCTGGCATACATCTTTGCTCACTACTTGATAATTGGCAGCTTGACCTTTCTAAAGTAACCATCTCTAATTTCACGACTCCTCCATGGGCTTTTTTCCCTGCCACCTGTGATCTGTCCCTTCAAGAATGGGGGGAAAAGTACTCTTTCTTCACAGAATGTAAACCAGCTTCATAAATCTCTACTTGAGAAATATGAATCGTATACAGGATATACACAGACGGTTCCAAAACTGATCACCACGTCGGTGCTGCTGTTGTCCTTCCATCATCTACAATCTCTAATCAGTTACCTTTAGAATGCAGTATCTTTACTGCTGAACTTCATGCCATTCAGATGGCGCTAGAAACTATAAAGTTGAAGCAGTTTACCCATAGTATTATTTTTACCGACACTCTGAGTGCCCTTCTCGCTTTACAACAACCAAGAAAGCAACATAACTACCTACTTGGTAATATTCAAAACTTGCTGGCTCATCTAGGTAAGAACACGAAAGTAATAAAATTTTGTTGGGTCTCTAGCCATGTTGGCATACCTGGCAATGAGAGTGCCGAGCACGCAGCCAAATCTACTGTGCAACCAATTGATGACTCTTTCAAAATTCCTTTCACCTATTGTTTGGCGCATAATGGCCTATAGCTGCCGTTGCGCCGTAAAACATACAACAACAACAACATTACAAAACCACTTTCTTCCCGGCGGTCAGGTATGCGGCCGCTGTCTGGTATCAAAGGATTAGTATTGCCGCAAACAAGAGAATAATTGACTCAATCCACCAAACACTCCTCTTAACAATAGCGAGAGCATGTAGCACGGTCAGCACTGAGGCACTCCAAGCGCTGGCGGAGGCTCTCCCCTTGGATCTGCAGATCATCAGGCATGGGCTCCACTACCACCTCAAGCGGAGAATCACCATCGCCTTCGCGGGATATACTGCAGTTCAGACGAACGACATGAAAACAGAAAAAACACGCTTAGTGACGGGAATGGCAAAATCGATGGACCACCTCAACAAACGAGGACGTCACAAGACAATTTATCCCCACAATCGACAGAGGGTATCCAAAATCACCACCCTGGTTCCAACCGGCAATCCGAACCATATACTTGCTCACGGGGCATGGCCCCCTTCAACGACAAACTTACTACCCTTGGAATACTTCAAAACTCATTCTATTGCTACGTGGAAAGAGATATTTGAACATACCTTATGCATCATTGTATACAGTATGATGACCTGCGAGGAATCTGGCAACGATAGTGACTTACGTCCCAAAAGATCAGGAACACCACCTTCTGGAAACAGGAGATGAGTACCTGGCCTTTACCACTTTTGCTCACAAGCTCTTCGCTAGAAGAAGAACCCTGATTGCAATGAGGAACTGACAATAGAAAGGGCTCACAAATGTAGGACAAGTCAAGCCTTCCTGCAGGCAAATCGAAGAAAATGGGATGAATCCCACATACAACAACTACCAACAACCCAAACTAGAAGGCACTTTCGCGTGACTATTCGACCCAGACGGGACCACTTCCAACGTTTGAATCCACTACTGGACTCCTAATCAGGGGTGCTGAAAGAAAATACAGGGTAGGGGCTCGACCCATGCATTAAAACTGAAAATAATGACGAGACCAAGCTTAGCTTAACTGCCGTCAGCCATGTGGTGACCTGAAGAGGGCACCCATAGCCCCCTCCCTTCATGTTTAAACCCTACCTCTTTGGGGGTACTACCCCACTGGCCCCATATTTCTATCTTCTCCCCCTAGTCTTCAGTCTCTCCCCCTCTATCTTCACCCAAGCGAAAACCCATGCACCAAAAATTTTAAACATGTCAAAATTACCTTTCGTCCATATTTCGGTCTTCGAAATTCAAACGACATAACCCCTACACCAATGTTTCTTTTTATTTTAGGTCCTAGCCGCCAAATTCTAAGGAAATTAAGCGGCAGGACCTGCCAGAGTAATTGTAAATCTACTGGTTTCCTGGTCTATCTCCACAGGGCGGAAGTGGGGAAACGTTTAGCCTCAGCAGAGATCCAGCGGCTAAATGACCAGAAGGACAACGGTACATGACACTACACATGTACAATATCCAAACACTTTTAAATATCTGGCATTTCCAGCGAACTGGTACACCCAGAACGAAAGCTACGCGGAGATGGGGAAAAACCCTGGTGCTGATTGATACTAAATATACTTTACACTTTAAATACACTTTTACCTAAACATCGTTGGTGACCAAGTGCACCCTTTCATGACAACGGTCTTCCCCTCCGGCGGTGCCGTCTTTCAGCAGGATAATGTGCCATGCCACACCACCCGGATTGTTCGAGACTGGTTCGCGGAACATGAGGAAAACTTCCATGTATTGCCTGGCCTCCAAATGTCTCCGACATCAATCCCATCGAGCATCTGTGGTTTGTGTTGGAACAGCAACTCTGATCTGCGGCGTCTCAACCGCGGACCTTACAGGAGTTAAAGGATCTGCTGGTTATGTGTTGGTACCAGATACCACAAGACACATTTAGAAATCTTGTAGTGTCCATGGCTCGCTGGGTATGAGCTGCTTTGGCTGAACGTGGAGGACCAACATCATATTAGGTAAGTAGTCATAATGTTTTCTCTTATCGATATAAAATGATCAATATACAAGTATTAGACAACATTCAAGCAAAGAAGCTTGCTGGTTTAATATAGTTTTATGTTTTTAAGAGATTTTCTTTAAAATAAAGGTGGCGCTGTAGGCAACATGTCCACAACCGGCATGTTTCCATACCTATCTTACAAAATGACAGTAGAAACATTTATATATTTTCAGTATGTTGATTGTATGTCCTTACTATGATGGAAAACGGCATTACTTTTCCTAAATGTTAATACTACATGTATATCTACAAATCTATTCTTTCTTCATTTCCAGTTGGTACCTTTGCTAATATGTCAACCCACGTAGTACTCCCATCATGAATATTCACAAAATGGCTTCCTATTGTCTTTATATAGTCCTCTGTTGTTTTAGCTCTTCATGTTTCATCAGAATATCAGAGAATATTTATAAATCACAACTGGTAAATTGAATGTAATTACTATTTTTCATATTAAGTCATATTTTTTACCTTTGTTATTGGAGAAGGACCGTTAGTTCGATCCTTTCTTTAATTCTGCCACTGAAAATCGTAAGTCAGCACAAATATCTGGGATTTCGATCACAAGTTTAACATTTTCCTTTGTGCAATTTTCCCATAATTTCCCGTCTTTCGTTGTCATAAATACTGCACTCCAGTAACACCTGCTTCCATGTCTCAAGTCCCCCGCAGGAGCAGAAGTCGTCCTGTCCAAGGCTTCTACCGAAGAGTTTAGCCCTGAGCGAGCCGTGGCCTGTCAGAAGATAAGTAGTTGTCATGACGGGAGAAAATCAAGCGTCATTACGCGTTTTTCAGCAAAGTCAGCCTATTGAATATACTTCCTGGTAATCTCACCATGCATATTATTGGTTCATCTTAGTTGACAACATTTGTATCAATTTTTCCATATACCTCGTTTCTCTTCCTTTAAGCTATTTGCAGGATTTGATTCTATTTTCAAATTGTTGGTAGAAACACCCTTTTTTCAGTTCACACATTATTTCCCTGAAAATAAAAACTAGATCCAAGGGTAAGATATCGGCTATGACCTGAAGTACGTTATTCGATAGAGTCCCGGGAGCTTGTAGAAAGGACAAAGGTACTGCTCGTTGGAGTGAGTGGAGTTTTGTCTTAATTTTGGAGTTAATAGCTGCCAAAACCACCCTCCAGCAGCATGAGGGACGACGGGGAGAAAAACTCGGTAATATAAGAAAAAGTTTTTTTGTTCAGTCCCCATTCCTTACGTGTAATCCGAACCAAAGAGGCAAAGTTACGAATATTAACTGCAATGTCGGATCCATGAGTAACCCTAAATATGTGGTATGAGAAACATATGGAAGTTGATGTCCATTCAACATTGTTCTGCGTGTGAGAGAAGAAACTCAAGTTTGATTCTGAATTATAAACGATAAACAATATTGACAGCTATCAAGTGCCATAATTTTCTACCTTTTGGGGTGCCATTACTGATGTGTGATGAAATTTATAAAAACATTTATTTCATCAAAATTTTTTGTCCCTGTCTAACACAAATAAGAGTTTCTTAATAAAGGTGTAAAAGAAGGTCCTCAAAACCTTCTTATGGTTCTATAAATCATAGTACAGTACGTGTATTCTGAAATCATGACTAGAAATTCGCTGAAATAAGCCACATATTTATTTTATCATATTTGAAGAAGCAGATCAGAGTGTCATTAATTTTTACCATTGTACTCCTCGTAATAAAGTTTTCTTTTGAAAATAGGATGTTCTTTGAAATCTTTCCTGTAGAAGTACTGTTCATCTGGAAAGTACAATGGCTACCCATTGTACAATTGAACAGTAGAAGTACTGTTCATCTGGGAATTTACAATGGCTATCCAGATAACTGCTGTTCAGTATAATTTTAATAATAACAGAATTTTTTGGTTCCAGATAACTGATTATTTCTCATTGCAGTCATATTTTACATCATAAGCTATTATAACTTCTTTCTTTCTTTGAAAGTATATTTCCATCAATCATGACATTTATGGAAACATTTACGTTTCCATAAATATCAGAATCGACGTCCTCCCGCTATGGCTGGAAACGACCTTAATTTGAATCCCGTCGATGAAGTGAGGAAATTTCACGGGCCAGTTTCACAAAGTGCCCGTTATAATTGGTATCAAACGAAGGTAAAATGTATTTTCCTGAGGAAACTTGGGTTTTTCTTCGAGGAAACAAACAAATTCCCCACAGAGCTCACCCAATCTACAGATATAATATATCACTTGCTGATGCGCCTAAAGCCCCAAAAAACAAACAAAAATTTTATGAATGCTTAAACATAAAACCTACGGATATAATATATCAGCAGATTAGGTTGGGGTTCTAACCGAGTACGGCTCTATGAATTTTGGCGTCAATTTTCGTGCATGCTGCCGCCTCGGTCGTTTGTTTTGCCGTTTCGGGGTTTAGCTGTTGCGCCGAGGCTTAGTTGCAGAAAAATATATTTTAGTTCTTATTTCGCCCGCTAGATGGCGCCACTTATTTTCGACATTAAATTAATTTTTTTTTTTACTTTACCCAGGCTTGAACCCAAGTCATTGCTACTGATGGTCCGGTGCTCATCCCCACAGCTACCCTTTCAGTTATAAGAATATGTGTAAATGTAGCTGTTATAGTTAAGAGTGGTGTGAGCGTGACGTAGGAAGTTGTATTTCGCCTTGTTCTGATTGGAGGGGGATACGAACCGATGTTCTGATTGGTCTGGAGGTATAAACCGACTACGTCTGTGACTTTGCCTGTGATTTCTGGCCGGTTGATGCCGTAGAAGTCGTCTGTTTTTACCGCGTTGGTTTTCAAGCTACCGTGTTCGCAATGAATTGTGGGTTCGCGCACGCACACACACACACACAAGCCCGAGCTCTCCCGCTCGCGCGCGCGCACGCACACACACACACACACACACGCGCGCACGGAGATTGCCACGACATCGTAACTACCAAGAAACTGTGTCGCCATCTGTGGAAGCTTTCTGAAAGCTGAAATTAAAGATTTTATTTAAGATGTTTAAATAAATATATATTTTTTCCCACATACTTGGGGACCACAACAGTTTGTGCACGGAGATTGCCATGACAATGGAAGACCTAGAAAACGGTGGTGCCATCTCTGGAAGCATTCTGAAAGCTGAAATTAATGATTTTATTTAAGATGTTTAAATATATTTTTTTTTCCCACATACTTGGGGACCACAACAGTTTGTGCACGGAGATTGCCATGACAATGGAAGACCCAGAAACTGTGTCACCATCTAGCGAGTCATTCTGAAAGCTGAAAAATTAAAGATTTTATTTTATGTACGGCGTTTAAATGTATTTTTTCCTAGATAGCCATGACTTTGACGTTTTTTATAAATATATTTCCGTAGCTTTGCAATATGTGTCGCCATCTATCGAGTCATTCTGAAAGCTGAAAATTAAAGATTTTATTTAAGGATATATATTTTTTTTTTCTCACATACGGGTACTTGGGGGGCCACAAAACTTCGAGCATGGAGATTGCACCGACATCGGAAGACCCAGAAACTGAGTCGCCATCTACCGAGTTATTCTGAAAGCTGAAAATTAAAGATTTTATTTTATGTAAGGTGTTTAAATGTATTTTTTCCTAGATAGCCATGACTTTGACGTTTTTTATAAATATATTTCTGTAGCTTTGCAATATGTGTCACCATCTATCGAGTCGTTCTGAAAGGTGAAAATTAAAGATTTTATTTAAGACGGTGTTGTCATCTGTTGAGTCATTCTGAAAGGTGAAATTAAAGATTTTATTTAAGTTACTTTGATGCTTAATTTTTTTCCCAACACATGCAACCAAGAAACTGTGGCTCCATCTAGTGAATAATTCTGAAAGCTGAAAAATCTGAAATTAAGGAATTTATTTCATTTTATGTCCTTTTTTATGGTTAAATTTATATGTATATATTTTTTACCCATAACTATTTGTGATGGTTCCTCTGGAATTTGTATTCTACTGTTTACTATCTATGGGAAAAAAAAACTTAAGTTGCTTTTGATATTTACCAAAAAAAAAGAAACTTTGGCTCCATCTAGTGAATAATTCTGAAAGCTGAAAAATCTGAAATTAAGGAATTTCAGATTTCGAGGTGAGCGGACGCGCTTAGACAGGGCTCCTCAGTTAAGTGGTTTACTTTTGGATAGTGCTTTTAAATATTTGATTTATTTAGATATTGTTGGATTATTTTGTTATAGGTTTTCCTGTAACTGTTTGATTTTAATATTATAGATATAATTTTTTTAAAGTTACTTTCATTGATATTTATTTAATTTTATAATGGTAGTTACGAGATCTGCCTTAAACACGTCACAGGGTATCGTGACTCACACGGAAATAGCAGATGGCGATTTACGGGTGAGTCATGATTTAATCCGTTGTGGAACCTGTGGAATGTTTTCCAAGGTCGACCTGGTGACTAATCCTACCTCACCTGGGGATTCTTTTCTTTGTGATCGATGTAAGGAGTGCACCGATCTTAAATTACAATTTGGTGCACTGATGGAACAATTTGAATCCCTGAAAAAACGAGTGCTTGCCCTCGAAAATAATGCTTCTGGGAGCTCGTCAGGGACTCAAAACTCCAGCAATCTACCAAGTGATGCACACCCGATTCGAGCCTCAAAACAGAAAAACCAAGTGCAAACTACCCTGGTTAAAAAGACATTGTTTTATTAGGAGACTCCATTGTCAGGGAAAGGGGGAATATTTTTTGTAATAAAGATAGGTGGAGCAGAACCAGGGTATGTCTGCCGGGAGCAACTATTGATGATGTTACCAACAGGCTGTCAGATTTTAAAGGGGGTAAAGAAAATATTATTATTCATGTGGGAACAAATAATATTAAACGTACACGATCTGACGATTTGTTGGAAAAATACAGGACCATGCTGAGGAAATGTCGCGAGCTAGGCCATAATGTCTATGTGTCTGCAATTCTGCCCAGACACGATAGGAGGGATTATATGTTAAGAGCCTTGTGGATTAACTCAAGACTCGAAGGAATCTGCAAGGCTTTAGGGGGTAAATTTCTATCAGCATGGCCCACACTTGTAGGTAGAAGGAATTTGTTTTGTAGAGACGGGATACACTTAAACAAAGGTGGTGCAAAAGATTTTGCCAGTATTATTGAGGATACCTTAAAGGCTCAGGGAAACTGCTAGTTAGGGGGGATGTGGGGAATACTGACACGCGTTTATCTGATAATATTGGTCAATGTAACTCTTGCACATACCTTAAGAGTTCTTATCTATTACCCCAACTGGACGTATTATCTAGATGTTCTGGGGCCAAAGACGTTTCTTGTGAGCGGGTAGCTAATATCAGGGAAGAGAGCCTAAAAAACTTCAAGGGTTGTGTTAGGGTTGTTAAATATACAAGAACAGTAAATCTTAATTGTTTATACAGTAACGTTAGAAGTGTCGTCAATGAAATGAGCGAATTCGAACTGCTGGTTAAAACAAGTAACGCGGACATAATAGGGCTTACAGAGACGTGGTGCCAACCGGAAATTGGGGATGATGAGTTTCAGTACGGCTTGTATAATGTACTTAGGAAGGATAGAGTAGATAGAAGGGGTGGTGGGGTAATGCTTCTTATCAGAAGCAGCCTGAGTGCGACGATAGCTTTTCCGGATTCAGACATTTCACATGCTAGTATAGAGTCTGTATGGTGTGAGATAGTTGGAAACAAAGGTACAATGCGAGTAGGAGTAATCTATAGACCAGGTGATTGTGAAGACTATGACAAAAGCCTCTACATGCAAATGGAATGGGCAAGTAAGCATCAATGTCTTATTATGGGTGATTTCAATTTGCCTCTAATTGATTGGAGTAAATGGGAAGGAAACTCGACATGGGGAACAAAATTTTTAAATCAACTAGATGACTGTTATTTGTATCAACATGTCAGGGAAAGTACTAGAGAAAAGAATATCCTAGACCTCATCATCACACATGAATCAGATGACATAACAGGGCTGACAGTAGAGGAACCAGTAGCAGGAAGTGATCATGGAGTTCTACGGTGGATGATGACGAGAGAGGTAGCAGAAGTAAAAGGCAAAGGAATGGGTTTTAATTTCAGAAAAGGAAATTATGATGCCTTAAGGTACTACATGGCCTCTATTAACTGGGTAGATATCGCGCAGAGAATGAATACAATTGAACTGTGGTACGCTTTTAAAACATTAATCACAGATGCCTTGAATGCGTATATACCATTAAAAAAATACTCCACGAGAAGGGTTCCAAGTTGGATGAATAGTGAAGTTGCCACATTACTTGAGCAGAAAAAGGTGGCATGGAAAAGTTACAGAGCAACAAAAAGAACTGAAGCCTATAACAGCTACAAGGTGATGTGTAATAGAGCCACAGAAAAGGTTCGACAGGCAAAGGCAATTTATGAGAAATCACTAGCAAACAGAGCAAAGAGGGGGGATAAAGAATTCTTCACATATATAAATGCCAAGAAGAGCAGGACAAACCAGATCGGACCTTTACGTAAGGCAAAGGGTATAGTAATAAATACACCAGCTGCCGTTGCAGATGAACTCAACAGTTATTTTGCATCGATATTTACAAATGAAAAGCCTTTTGTGGCAATGGGAAATTGTGGGAGCGAAGTTAAAAAATATGTAATTAATGATATTGAAATTTCGCAAGATTGTTTAATGAAAAAACTTTCAAGCCTACAAACCAGTAAGGCTCCTGGAGTTGATGGAATATACCCTATAATCTTGAGAGAGGCGGCAAGCGAGTGCATTGAACCACTGAGGCTGGTTATGCGAGCATCACTAGACTCTGGGGAGATTCCCTTGGATTGGAAAAGTGCAAATGTATCTCCCATACATAAGGGTGGCTCTAAAAGTGAAGTGGGAAATTATCGACCTGTCAGTCTGACTTCAGTAGTAGGGAAAATCATGGAGGCAATGATCAAGGGCAGAATTCAGGATCATTTGGATCGAATTGAAATTCTCAAGGATACTCAGCATGGTTTTGTAAAGGGAAAATCATGTTTAACAAATCTGGTTCGCTATTTCGAAAGGGTCACTCACGAGCTGGATTTAGGGAATAATTTCGACATTGTTTATTTAGATTTCAGCAAAGCTTTTGACTCAGTCCCACATGAGCGGTTGCTTTATAAGCTGGAACAGGTTGGAATCACTGGGAAAATCCTTAGATGGATAGAAGGATGGCTTCAGGGCAGGAGGCAGAGGGTTGTGATAAATGGCTATTCCTCAGTTTGGGTTGATGTAAGAAGTGGGGTTCCCCAAGGATCAGTATTAGGACCACTGTTGTTTTTAATTTTCATAAACGACATTGATGAAGGGATAGAGGGCGTGATGTCTAAATTTGCAGATGATGTTAAAATTGGTAGAGTAGTTAATGATCACTGTCAAGCTGAGCTTCTTCAGAGAGACCTAGATAGACTTCAAGAATGGTCAGAAAAATGACAGCTGTGCTTTAATCCAACAAAGTGTAAGGTATTACACCTGGGAAACAGTAATCCCAAAATAACTTATTCACTTGGTGGAGTTCAATTAAACCCAGTACTGGAGGAAAGGGACTTGGGTGTTACGATACGGTCAGACATGAAATTCTCTGAGCATTGTAAACAGGTTGCAAGGAAGGCCCATTGTGTCCTATCGATGATCTATCGAACTTTTGCAAGTAGAGATAGGGACGTGATAATCCCATTATATAAAGCTTATGTTAGACCACACTTGGAATACTGTGTTCAAGTATGGAGACCGCACCTAAAGAAAGACATCGAGCTTCTTGAAAGGGTGCAAAGAAGGGTAACTTGCCTGGTGAGATCGGCAAAAGGGCGTCCTTATGAAGAAAGACTTCGAATATGTGGGTTGCAGAGTTTGGAAACTAGACACCTTAGAGGAGATTTGATTGAGGTGTTTAAGGCTCTGAGAGGCATCAGTAAACTGAATGAGGACAAAATTTTCAAGATTATAAATGATGCTAGAACTAGGGGACATAAATTCAAGTTACGGGGGGAAATGTTTAGATTGGACTGCAGGAAGTTTTATTTTAGCCGGCGAGTTATAAATTATTGGAATAAGTTGCCTTCATGGGTGGTAGAGGCCGACAGTTTGGGGAAATTCAAAGGTCATCTGGATAGTACTTTCGGGTAAGGGAAGCGCATAGGATGATAGGATTAATTTCCTTTTTTTTATTTATTTTTTGATTTCATTTTATTATTTTTATTTATTTATTAATTATTATTATTTACTTATTTATTTAATTTTTGTTTTTATCATTGTTTTGTTCGGATTTTTTTTTTTTTTTTTTTTGGCTGGTGCAGCATAAGCCATAGGCTTTCTTGCACCATACGGCCGTTACTAATACTAATACTAATTTATTTCATTTTATATCCTTTTTATGGTTAAATTTATATGTATATATTTTTACCCATAATTATTTATGATGTTTCCATTTTTTCTCTGCAAGTTGAATTTGTATTCTGATGTGTAGAGTCTTTCTAAACAGGAAAAAAAAAAAACCTGAAAAGTAAAATGTGTTTATATTTATTTACCGTCTTCGTGAAGCACTGGCGCCATCTTCTGTTTCTGTCTGCAAGTTTGATTTTTTTAATATATATATATTTGAAATCATTTTCTTTCCTAAAAGGTTATTGATTAATGGAAACTTATTTTCTACTTTCTAAGAAAAAAAGACAGACAATATTTTTTCAAATAGATATGTTTTATTGATAAATAATAAAAAATAAAAATTACAACTTAGTGGGGTCATCGTTAGTTTTACCCCCATCTTTAAGTATTAGCATCCAAAGCATCCATATAAGATGCAAAGAAACATGGGTCGCGCCACAAGTATTCCTGGTTTTCGTAGAAGTCCGTCTGGAAAAAAAAAGAAGAAATGTTAGAAGATTACAACGATCCACGCGTCGTTGGGAGTTTTAGTGGTATTAATGCATTACAAAAACATACAAAATTACCCCGGCGTATCGTGAAAGAGTATTTGTCATCTCAGCCTGCTTATGTCAGACACAAACCTCAAAGAGTTAATTTTCCTAGAAACCAAATAATAGTTCCTGGACTACACCATACGTTTCAGTGTGACTTATCAGAGGTTTCCAATCTGTCTGATGCTAATGGCGGAGTGCGTTATTTACTCGTCTGTATAGACGCTTTTTCTAGATACGCCTGGGTGAGAACACTTAGAAATAAAACATCGAAGCAGATGGTAAAAGCATTCAAATCAATTTTCAAGGAAGAAACGCCATTCAGTCTTAACAGCGACAGAGGCAGAGAGTTTATAAACAAAGATGTGAGGGCCCTATTTAAATCTCTCAACATTAATTTTTATACTAGTAGATCGGAGAAAAAGGCTGCAATCGCTGAACGTTTTATTCGAACTCTGAAAGAAAAAATATTTAAATGGATAACTTATTCTGAAAGTAAGAAATATGTGCATGTTCTTCCTGACATTGTAGCTACTTATAATCGAACCCCACATCGAGCCATAGGAATGCCACCTGCCGATGTCACTTTGCATAATGAAGAAGACGTCTACAGGAAATTGTACTTGAAAAAAACCAAAGAACAGATTCCTAAATTTAAACTGGGGGATCGTGTCGTTCTAAGTACAGGTTCACATCTATTCCGCAAAGGATTCTGGGGCAATTGGACTCGTGAGATTTTTACTATATCTCAAGTATTGAAACGAAGAAAACCAGTTGTGTACAGAGTACAAGACAAAACAGGCGATACGATCGAAGGTACCTTTTACGAACAACAGCTTCAGCTTGTTAATATTCACGACTCGTTACCAATCGACGTGTATCTTATTGAAAAAGTACTTAAGGAGCGACGTTTGGGTGGAGAGCGTCAATTGCGTGTTAAGTGGTTAGGATATCCAGCTTCCTACAACAGTTGGGTTTCGGCTAAAGATGTTCTTCCTAACCCTACCTAGTAATGCCTGTATGGCTTTCCATCCCCAGAATACGCAATCTAATTTTACCATCGTCTTACCCGACACTATATCGCTGAAAGGCAAGTGGGAGGTAGCACTTGCAGCAATACACGTACCTAAGTCCTGGGACAATGTTTCCGAAGGTTGGGCCGAGTTTGCAATTCTACAGAAAGAACCGAAAATTAGGAACCCCGAGGTTTACATGTTGCACGACGAGTACGAAAATTCGACTAAATTGATTGAGCATATGTATGGTCTTAATGCCAATTTAGAGTTTAAAGTAGAAGAGACAGAATTCAAAGAGAGATTCACAATTCGTGTTAAAAATGGTTGTGAGTTGCGTATGCCTTTACGAACAGCTCGAATTCTAGGACTAGCCCACAAGGTAGCAGTGAGGGGTGATATTGTTGACAAATATAGAAATTTCAAAGGAGAGCACATCGGAAAGTGGATAGCTAAAGGTAAAATAGTGATACCATCAATAAAAACTGACAGTGAGTCTGTTGACAGGAAGCTTGTGTTCGTACAACCGCCGACTAGTGATGTTCGCGAGCATAAAATTCCTTATGGTCGTTACAATAGCGTCTCCGAAATTCTAAAGGTTATGACTTTTACAGCCCCTGAAATTAAAGGTTCTGTTAATGCACATGGTTTTGTTTCTTTCGAAATAGAAAGCAGTGTGCGTCTTCGCTTCCCTGAGACTGGACTTGGCGATTTACTCAGTTTTGAACGTATGCCCAATGGATTCGAAGGAACGGTGAGATCAAAATTTCCGGGTGATATAAATAGAGGGGTCGGGTCTTATTTCGTTTATAGTGCCTTGATTGAGGACCAGTTTGTAGGCGATACTAGAGTGCCTCTGTTGCGAGTAGTACCGTTCGGAAGCTGTGGTGAATTCTTACATTTGGATTATTACCCTGTGCTTCTCTCAAGCATTCAATCCGTTTCTATTCAAATTCGCACAGACACCGGTCAGTTATTTCCATTCAGAGGTGGTAAAACTCTAATTAAGTTGCATTTTCGGCCCCAATGAATGCGTACGTCGAATACTACAAAGTGCAGGCGGGGGGAAATCCCTACTTTGCAGGAGCAGCGATCCAGAGGGGCCAGGGTTTAGGCAGTATATTCCGATCAGCATTTACATTTCTTTCTCCACTTTTGAAACCCGCTGCCAAGTTCATAGGTCGCCAAGTGTTGTCGGCAGGTCGTAATATGATCGATGATGTCATTTCGGGGGCACCCGTGAAACGATCATTTATAAATCGAGCTTCTGAAGTAGGACAGGCCATTAAGCAAAAAGTCCGTAGTCAGAGTGGAGGCAAGCTTCGAAAAAAAAAAAATATCAGGACATCTTTCAATGATGGGCGAGGTTATGATGTCAGAATTAGACCTGTTTGCACAGCCTGCCATTAATCTGTGCGTCAAACGATCTTCCTACGTTACTTTCTTGCCTTTAGCTTCTGTGGACACACCTGGACCAATAGAATTTTCCATACCCGGAACATCGGAAGAATATCTGGACCTGGGAAAAACTTATTTGCAACTCAAAGTACAGTTAACTCAAAGCGATGGAAAAGAACTAACATCGAGTGTCGGCGTTGTCAACAACTTTTTTCACTCCATGTTTAAACATGTGGATCTTTTCGTTCAAGACAAATTAATTAATCCAAGCAGCGACACATATCCGTATAGAGCTTATTTAGAAACGCTTTTGAATTTTGACAGAGGAGCAAAAAAATCCCAACTCACTACAGAGCTGTTCGTAAAAGACAATGTTTCCGATGTTTCACAAATGTTTTCTCAGCCCGACAGCGGTATGAATCAACGTATGAAGTTTTTTTCGAAAACCAAAACTGTGGAACTTTTGGGTTGTCTCAGACTAGATTTGTGCCATCAAGCCAAATATATTATTAACAGCGTATCGATCCGCCTGAGAATGGTTCGTAGTTCGCCCGAGTTCTGTCTGCTGTCTCTCGACAATACGGCGAAGATTCACATACGTGAGGCGTGTCTTTTTGTGCGTAAAGTTAAACTTAACCCCAGCATACAGTTAGCGCACATGAGTGTTCTTGAAAAACATCCCCTTGTATATCCCGTTAACACAGTTGATGTTACTTATTTCTCAATTCCAAAGGGCATGTCAGACTTTACCAGAGACAATATATATCTAGGCCAGATCCCCGCTCGTTTAATAGTCGGTATTGTGTCCAGTGATAGTTTCAACGGCTCCCTCAAAACCAACCCATTCAATTTTGGTCACTACAACCTGTGTTATTTACTTCTGACTGCTGATGGTGTGCAGTACCCTTCCATTCCACTAACACCCGATTATAAGAATGGACATTATACCCGGTCCTACCTGTCTCTTTTTACATCGCTAAACAAGTGGAATTCCGACTGCGGTAACGACATATCGCTCTTGGATTATACTGAAGGGAACGTGCTTTATGCTTTTGATCTGACTCCAGACAGCAATGCGGTGGGCGCACATATTAGTTCTTTACGACGAGGTGGAGTTCGGCTCGAACTGAAATTCGTAGAACCTCTACCCGAAAACGTAACAGTGATCTTTTATGCCGAATTCGAAAACATTCTTTCTGTGACTAAAGACCGTTCGATAATCGTAAATTATGAACACTAGAGATATATTAAAGGTTTTAGAAGCAGACAGTGAATCGAGAAAACATCTGATTGGTGTCGGTGCCAGGGACGAGTTACCGTCAAGAATACAGAGAAAACCAGCATTGTTAGTCATCAATACGGACTCTTCGTATATGCTAGGTACTCATTGGATTTGCATTTTCCTGGGAAAAAACAGCAGTCAATATTTCGACAGCTTTGCAAGACCGCCGACACAGGACATTGCAGAGTTCCTTAACCAAAACAGCAAGAAATGGACTTATAACAAAGTGGTGATTCAACATCCAGAATCTATAGCTTGTGGACTACACTATTTTTTTCCTAACACATAGGTGTAGAAATATTTCTATGTCAAAGATTGTAAACAAATATTATTGTAAAGATTTGTGGGCAAATGATGTTAGAGCCACATTACATGTACTTCAACACTTACTTGCAAAATAAAATTTTATTTAT
Organism: Mastigoproctus giganteus; assembly: GCF_048544385.1. NCBI lineage: Eukaryota > Metazoa > Arthropoda > Arachnida > Uropygi > Thelyphonidae > Mastigoproctus > Mastigoproctus giganteus. Next base: position 29,711 of record NW_028328296.1, on the reverse strand, counting down.
TTTAAAAAGTGTCTGTTTTATTGAAAAAAAACTTACCACAACGATATCCAAGTGTGTTTTCTTCTCAAATGACGCGGGGATATCAGAGCAGTATATCGGCGTTTGACATGCTTACGGGATTTTTTTTTTCACTCCGCCCTCGGGCTGTTGTTGTTGCTGCGCTTCAGAATCGGGAATTGTGGGTAGTGAGACGGTGGCGGCGGCGGCTGTTGATACGGTACCCTCGATGTCATTCGATGCCGTCGGAGACGGCTCTTTTGCGGCATTATTTTTCAGACCTAAATATGTTTGCAGTATCTGAAGGTACATTTTAACTTTTGACTCTGGCGGTAAATCCTGCCTTTTTAAGATTTCAGACATTTGCTCGTCTAAAGAGAGCATCTGTTTTTGTTCTGGCGGTGCAGCTACAAGTAAGAATTTGCGGAAAGACTCGTTCATCTTCGAATCAAACTTGCAATTAGTGGGGCTACGATGCTGGCTAATAATGGGAACAGAGCACCTCCTTGTTGAATTATTAACTTCCGCCTGGTTTTAAATGCCACTTTTTTATCTGCTAGTGTTCTGAGCAGACGTTTTTTGCGCTGTAACTTGTTTTTCACTCTGTCAGGCAAAGGAATACAGCCTTTGATTATATTTTTGCAGATTTCACAGAGCGAATTTATTGGTGTGGGGTCTGAGCTCTTTAGCAGAGTGGATGCTTGTTTTGGTCGAGCTTCCGCCAGATACTTTATGAAATTAGCATTGTTTTTTAGACGCTTAGCCATGAGGGCACATAGATTATAGTAGATCCTTCGCTTGGCAATACGTGTGAGCGCAGCCTTAGTATATCTGCAGTTTCCTGACGAAAATCAAACAGCAAATATGAATGCGGATCGCGTGTGGCATCTTTATATATGTCGACTAAAACACGTGTCCTTCCGGGAAACACTTGGCCAGCTAGATGTGAGATTTGTCGCGAGTCGCGAGGGTTTTTAAAAACAATCAAGTAGTGTGAATTCAAGCTAATAGTGCGGAACTGAGTGCCTTGGGAGAACAAATTTTGCGTTAATAATATTACACTCAGATTTCTGTGATGCGATCCTTTAATAAATATCTCTGACACAACAATACTGTCCTTTGCTTGGCTAATGAGGTCATCTAAAACAAGTAAATTGTTTACTTTTGGATCGAATTCGGGGATGTTTAAACCATCCACGAACTCGATTTGCGGGTAACACTGAAACTTATCTTGAAGTTCTGAATAGCAATAGATGATTCTTTGAGGTGGTGGCGAAATTAAATGTTCACTATTTTCTAACAGTGACAACACAAACGTTGTCTTGCCGCTCTGTGTTGCTCCTGAGACTATTGCTGTGAAGGGGTGCTTGAACATTGTGTAAATGATCGCGCGCGAGTCTGGACCATGTATTTATGTGTGTTCGCGCGCCGATGCGAGAAGCAGGACTAGTAATGGTAAAGACAGAAGGTGACGTCTCCAGAAAAACGAAACATTGTCCCCTTTTTTTTAAAAAAAATAAACTGTGAGTTATGAAAAAAGGTGTTCCCCTTCATCTAAGCGCGCCCGTCACTTCGTGATGGGTGGGAGGGGTGCGCGATCCCCCCGTGTGCGTGCCCATCACAACGTGATGGGTGGGAGGGGTGCCGTGATCCCCCCACGCCCCGGCGCCCTGCGATTCCCATTCGAGTGCCGTCACGAATGTGACGTCGGTGGGAATAGGATGGGGAAGTACGTGCCCGATCGACTTCGCCGACATCCTGAAAAAAAAGATGTCACCAGAGGTAGCCACTGAAAAACTGCTTAGTGTCAAAAACATGGGGATTTCACTGGGTTTTTTTTTTCTAATGTTGATAGTATGGTGATTAGGTGGTTAGCTTTCGCTATGTGTCTGGGAAATATCCATAAGAGTAAGTGCGTGTGTCGTCTCCTACCACACGTTTAGCGAAAGTAAATCCAAACCTTTTTGTTACTGAGGACTCAAGGAGACGAGAAGTACGTTTGTCTCTCCGGACAGAAAACGGTACCTCGACAGAAACTTCAACATGTTGGCCTTTTGCAGCGGCAGTCATAACGTCAATGTTGATCAGCTTCGCGTTTTTGGCATTAAGAGTCACACCCTTGCATTTGGTCACTGTTTTACCCCCTTGGGTGTGCAAGGAGTAAGATTTGGGACCGGTCGAGGCAAACTCGACAATGTGGTCCCCAGACAATTCGTCTGTGAGCTGACCCAGCGAGTGACCGATGGGTGGACGTTCGTCGCCCGGTTTTTGGATGAACACTATTGAGTCAGTATCGCAATATAAAAGAGATTGGCATAGGGGGGCCATAGCTTTGTAGAGCTTTATTCGGCCATAGGAAGCGACGAAAGAGCCAATGACTGCATTGCCCCGACGGTATGGTTCCTCCGTTCCGTCAATCGGGGCAAATGCAACTTGCATTATTTCCTCCGACACTAACATGGCGTCGTGGATGATTTTTGTGTCATCCATGAAAAGCTTTACAACGCTTTCATAAGTGTTACATACTGCAGTGCTCACCCTATTAGTTCTCATTGCGAGCCGTCCCCACAAACTATTCAAACATAATTTTGCAAGTGCGTGCTTAGCGGGGTTCGCCTTTATTTCGTGCCTGTCCATAGAGATACCTTCCCTACTTTTAAAATCGGAAATGTATGCATCGGGTTCAACCCCTTCGGGCCAGCCCGACGCCTCCTGTTTGATTTTCAAGAAGGTGTCTATGTAGCCACCAAATAACGACTTATGGCTCTCTTTGAAATGCCAAACTTCGTAGATGTTATCAATTTTATAACCGCTCTCAACAGCCAGGTAAAACTCAGGCGTGCACCAGATTCCCGAAAAGCTCCGATCCTCGTGATTACAAGTGGGCGACATCTGCTCGGCACAAGCACCGCATAGTGGGAACACTAGCTTGCCATTGGAGCTTATTGGGAGGACGGGTAAGAACTCCTTTTCGGGCGCTGTCACCCTAGCATGGATTATACCAAAGTATGCATTGTGACTATAGTCAAAGTCGCTAAGAATGACTTCAGTGTGACCGCGAGGAAATACGCTGTATTTGCAAACCCACGGATACAACGAACAGAAATCCACATAGTGAATCTCCTCGTTATCCGCCACCTTGTGGTAAAGTTTAAAACAGTCAACTCTACCACCTCTGAGAGCGCTACGAGGGGTAATCGATTTGTGCGTTATGAATGCTGCAACAAACTCTTTCATGGCAGGGTCGTTTTTCTGTTGGTTGTCAAACTGGCATTCCCATACGGAAACCACATCATATCCCTGAGCCCTAATGAAGGCCTCACGGTCCATGGTTTCAGCGTATAGGGCGCCCATAGGCTTGTTTCTCTGTGTCTGTATAGTGCTAGACCGAAAACAATTCTTGCACCCGTGATAGTAACAACCGTAGAATTCGTAAGCGGTTCTATCACATACCCCATCTAATAAAAAAGGACCTACTCTAACTTCCCCTCCCCGTGATCGAGCGTGCTGAATTTTAATGTTGTTCTGTTGTTGCAGCCACGAAAGCCAAGCCAACGCCTTCCTACTCTGTGTGTTACTCCCTATGTAGCCGCCAGGTGGCAGGATAGCCATTGTGTTTGGTTCTAAATAGTTTCTGGCAAAGATCCTGCTACAAGCACCGGCGATAGTAACGTCCTGACAGAAAGGATCAACTTGCGAGACTGCTATGAAGAGAGAACGGAACTTATTGCAGGAATCTCGCAATACCCTCACGTCGTCTAAGGCATAGGCCAAAAGTTCACATTTCAGGTTGTAGGTATCTCGTGACTTCTCTTGGTACCATAACACGAATTCCGTATGGGTTTCTTTGCCCATGAATTCCGGTTTAAAATATTTTTGGTCGGGCAAAGCTCCCACATAATCTAATGTATCTATCTTGTGGAATTCGTGAGGGAAGAAGCCCTCACGCACCTCTGGCAGCTCGAACATAGCTGGCAGTTTTCGGAGTGGAACTGCTAGATAGGAATAAGAGTCCAAGAATACTATGTTTAGCGATGACAGAAAGATGCCCAAAATCTTCGACCCATCATAGATAGTGTGAGGAACTATGTGTTTCGCAAAAATATAAGAAAGCACAAAGTAACCGTCAAAACCACGAAGGTTGTGGGTGATTACTCGCACATTCCTATATTTTGGCTCTGTGCGTCGAAGTTTTCGGCCATCACTACCTCGTTTCAAGGTCTCTCGGACTCCTAACAATTCATCCAAAAACTCAGCCATGCAATTTCGGCCCCAGTAAACGCGTTCCTGATCGCCAAAAGAAGCAACGCAGAGCACAGCCACATGTTCGCCGTCCAGCAAGACTGTTTCTGTGTCAAAGTAAACAACAGAAACATCGTGCTTTGGGTCCTCAGGTTTTTTAACAAAACAATGTTGTGTTTTGTGCACAGTTTTACAATGGCTACAGTAGTCGGGATCAACGCATTTGTGTGCTGTATTGGTAAGAAAAGTGCACATACAAACGCTACAGCGATTCACTTCAGAGCAAGTTTTGTTTGCCCTGTGAGCGTTAATGCATGCTTCGCCTTGGAAAAATCGATTACAAAAATTACACATGAGAAGGTTGTCTTCATTATGAACGGCGACAGCTCTGCATCTATTGCACTTGAAAGAGCAATTGTGGGTGTTTAATCTCTCTCGAGTAGGTAAAACTTTAAGGCATAGGGGACAATAGTAATCACTGCCAAACAGAGCTTTCAAAGATCGCACAAGATCATAATGTCTGTCGTGACTGAGTAGAAATATCTGTTTATCAGCAGCGGGGCCCCGATACGCAACTTCAAAGCCGCACTCTGCGGAAATTACAACAAGTTGGTAATCGGGAATCGCACGCTGAAACAGTTCAACTTCATTCAAGCCACAACTTTCTAAAGCAACCCCTGCAATTCCGTGTAAATTTGTAGCCCTGATAGTTTGCATACTACATTTATCCTCTTGCACCTGTCTGTATGTTTTAGCATCGTCCTGATGGGCAGAAATACCGACAGCAATAGCTCGGGCGAGGCATAAACTATCGGTATTGTTGATTTGAATGACAGCTTTTTTTTTTTAAAAAATCATTCAAATTCAACATTGCCCTTTTTTTTATATTCTCAGAACGATTACCACCCTCCCCCCTATTCGTGATATTAATAAGAATTACGTCCAGACTCAAGTCGTCCGTTATCATAAATTCACTATTTGATTGATCGACTGCTATGAAAGCTGCCATCACACGGTCAAACGTTAGATCCGTTAGGGGCATAAAAGGTAAATTTATGGGGGTTTTTAGGCTCGGTGCGTCTAAGCACAATCTAACATGGGAATAATCGCCTTGACTGTTTAAATTGGCGATTATTTCCTCTAGCATCCGTCAAAAGTTCGAAAAAACAGATCCCCGTCTGCTAAATCTGCCAAGTTTCTAAACCGGACCTCGTAAGATTTAAACAAGGTCCGATATTTTTGTGAAAAGCGAACTACCCCATCCTGTATCTGGTAGTTGTTGTTGTTCTGGAAGTCTGCTTCTCTTTCTTCCATCTAAAATTTAAAAAAAAGTGTCGCATAAGATTTAGGGATTTGTTTTCGTGAAAAAAAAAAAAAAAAAAATCTATAGACATACTTACATCATCGTCCTCGGCGTTAAAACATCCAGACAGTAAAGATGAACTATCGAGCTCAGTTTCATCTTTACCAGCACCTTCTAAACTAGAGCATCCGGGTTTATGCTCCACAACTTCGCTGTCATTCAAGCATCCAGGTCGAGCATCCTCAACATTATCAGTAGCACCTTCTAAACTGCAGTCACTAGAGCATCCGGGCTTATGCTCCACAACTTCGCTGTCATTCGAGCATCCAGGTCGAGCATCCTCAACATTATCAGTGGTAGTAGTCGTAGTAGTAGTAGTATTAAAGAACTCGGCATTCTGAAAGAGTAGCGTAAAGAAAACACAGTTACTAAACAATAATTCTATAAACATTTTTTTTTTTAAAAAATCAAATAAAAATTTTTCAGTAATGAAAAAAAAATACTCACACTAGTGTACACTAAGCTTTGACAGTAGTCAATTTCCGCCTTCATCATTTCAGTTTCCTCGTATTCTTTTTCAATCTTCATAACATCATTTAGGAATGATGAATCGTCATCCATTGCTAGAAAAACTTCTTCCATGCTCATAATGATAGCTTGTAAGCAGGTGTGATATGTGGTCGTATTGACCCCCTTTTAAAGCAAACTCGTGGATTGAAACGACATTTGACGACAACCAATCAGTGTTTAGATTCAAGAGTCACAACCAATAGGAAATTACTACAGTATGAGAGTTAAAGTCACAACCTATAGGAAATCACTATGGTATGAGGGTGAAATGCAAAAGACATTGAAGGAAATACCTGTGGGAATGCTTTCGTGAACTAGCGGCCTCAATGTCCCCCAAACAGCCACATTTGAAGATAAGTTATCTTTTTTGCTTTTTTTTTTTTTCATACCAAATTTGAACAAAAGCTTTGGGGACGATACCAACGTTAGTTATGGGGGATTATATGTCCTTTGTACGACATGTCACAAACAACAACAACAGCAACATTTGAAGGCGAGTTATCTTTTTGTTGTATGACATGTCACAAACAGACACATTTGACAGTGAGCTATCTTTTTTTCCCCATCCACTCAGGAATGCTATAGAATTGTGAACATCTGTGCAGCATGCATTGAAGGAAATACCTGTGGAATGCTTTCGTGAACTAGTGGACTCAACGTCTCCCAAACAGACACATTTGAAGATAAGTTATCTTTTTTGTTTTTTTTTCATACCAAATTTGAACAAAGTCTTTGGGAACGATACCAACGTTAGTTAAGGGAGATTATATGTCCTTTGTACGACATGTCACAAACAACAACAACATTTGAAGATGAGTTATCTTTTTTTCCTTTGTACGACATGTCACAAACAGCCGCTGAAGGAAATACCTGTGGAATGCTTTCGTGAACTAGCGGACTCAACGTCTCCCAAACAGACACATTTGAAGATAAGTTATCTTTTTTTGTTTTTTTTCATATCAAATTTGAACCAAGTCTTTGGGAACGATACCAACGTTAGTTAAGGGAGATTATATGTCCTTTGTACATGTCACAAACAACAACAACATTTGAAGATGAGTTATCTTTTTTTCCTTTGTACGACATGTCACAAACAGCCGCATTTGAAGATGAGTTATCTTGGGACAGACGTCTCCTTCACAACATGTACCTACTTGCTCCTGACACGTCACGAGTTTATCAGTCAATAACAAGGCTAGCAGATTCTAAGCATCTGATGTTATGAGCCAATAACAAGGCTAGTAGATTCTAAGCATCTGATGTTATAATCCAATAGACCACATTTGCAGTTTGGAACTTTCTCAGTGCGGTTGTAATTTTTTTTTTTCCACTGCTGTTTTCCCGCAAAAATGTCACGGCACGAAATGTTTGATGATATAAGACGACCAAACGTAACTTTCTAGAGACGTCTGAGCCACAGCAGCACAATTCGTGCTTATTGTCACGAATTCGAGCCACATGTTACGATCGAGACATCTAATACGCACATGATGCTATCGAGAAACCAGTGGGAAGAATTCAAAAGCAAAATGACTGATATCTTGCTTTCCGTAAGAGCCCGATCTAAAGATGAAATCCAACTACCGGGGATCCGAATCAATACAGATGGTGGTGTTTGTGATTTCTATTGGAAACAATTCTCGCTATCAGCAGAACGACGAATGACTCTCCACCTTTCTGAACTTGAAGCTATATCTAATAGAATCATAGACATAGATTCTTTTCTTCAACGTCTAGAAGACGAAAAACCCGCATTTCTGTTAATGCAGTCAGTCATATTGGAACATCTTGATTGTGTTAGAGAACGTATAAAGAACGACGTGTTTACTGGTTCTATCGATGTTTCGTTTAACGACGTCTATGCATATTACGTAAGAAACGCTGAACCATCTACAAGTGTTAAAATTTTTATTGCTAAGTGTTCGAAAGAAGGTGTAGTTACTGAGTTCAACGATTATGCTTTGTACAATGCTGTAGTTTCGATGATCGAAGAACTTCAAACTGCTTACACGACGAAATATACGAAGTATCCGTTCTGATCAAAGCAATGTATATATGTAAGTGTTGATTTTGTGATTAGTAACTACATCTGTAAAACTTACAAATAAAAGTATATCTATTTGAAAAAGATATTGTCTGTCTTTTTTCTTAGAAAGTAGAAAAATAAGTTTTAATTTTCCATTAATCAATAACCTTTTTAAAACTGAGAATTTACTTTTAGGAAAGAAAATGATTTCAAATATATATTAAAAAAAAGAAAGAAGAAAATAAGTTTTAATTTTCCATTAATCAATAACCTTTTTTAGGAAAGAAAATGATTTCAAATATATATATATATATTAAAAAAAAAAAAATCGAACTTGCAGACAGAAACAGAAGATGGCGCCAGTGCTTCACGAAGACGGTATAAACACATTTTACTTTTCAGGTTTTTTTTTTTTTTTTTCCTGTTTAGAAAGACTCTACACTTCAGAATACAAATTCAACTTGCAGAGAAAAATGGAAACATCATAAATAATTATGGGTAAAAATATATACATATAAATTTAACCATAAAAAGGATATAAAATGAAATAAATTCCTTAATTTCAGATTTTTCAGCTTTCAGAATTATTCACTAGATGGAGCCAAAGTTTCTTGGTTGTCTCCGTGTTTTTTTGGTAAATATCAAAAGCAGCTGAAGTTCAGCTTTCAGAATGCTTCAATAGATGGCGCTACCGTTTTCTAGGTCTTCCATTGTCATGGCAATCTCCGTGCACAAACTGTTGTGGTCCCCAAGTATGTGGGAAAAAAAAAATATATTTAAACATCTTAAATAAAATCATTAATTTCAGCTTTCAGAATGCTTCCAGAGATGGCACCACCGTTTTCTAGGTCTTCATTGTCATGGCAATCTCCGTGCACAAACTGTTGTGGTCCCCAAGTATGTGGGAAAAAATATATATTTATTTAAACATCTTAAATAAAATCTTTAATTTCAGCTTTCAGAAAGCTTCCACAGATGGTGACACAGTTTCTTGGTAGTTACGATGCCGTGGCAATCTCCGTTCAAGAAGTATTGTGACACCAAGTATGTGGGAAAAAAAATATATATTTATTTAAACATCTTAAATAAAATCATTAATTTCAGCTTTCAGAATGACACGCTAGATGGCGACACAGTTTCTTGGTAGTTACGATGTCGTGGCAATCTCCGTGCGTGTGTGTGTGTGTGCGTGTGCGCGCGCGCGCGCGAGCGGGAGAGCTCGGGCTTGTGTGTGCGTGCGCGAACCCACAATTCATTGCAAACACGGTAGCTTGAAAACCAACGCGGTAAAAACAGACGACTTCTACGGCATCAACCGGCCAGAAATCACAGGCAAAGTCACAGACGTAGTCGGTTTATACCCCCAGACCAATCAGAACATCGGTTCGTATCCCCCTCCAATCAGAACAAGGCGAAATACAACTTCCTACGTCACACTCACACCACTCTTAACTATAACAGCTACATTTACACATATTCTTATAACTGAAAGGGTAGCCGTGGGGATAAGCACCAGACCATCAGTAGCAATGACTTGGGTTTGAGCCTGGGTAAAGTAAAAAAAAATTTTAATTTAATGTCGAAAATAAGTGGCGCCATCTAGCGGGCGAAATAAGAACTAAAATATATTTTTCCGCAACTAAGCCTCGGCGCAACAGCTAAACCTAAACCTCGGCTCGCCTCACCGGAGCACGCTCAAAACCGAAACGGCAAAACAAACGACCGAGGCGGCAGCACGCACGAAAATTGACGCCAAAATTCATAGAGCCGTACTCGGTTAGAACCCCAACCTAATCTGCTTATATCTATAGCTTTATGTTTATATATGTATTATACAGGGTGTTTCAGTTAAACGTTTCAGAACTTCTAAGAGGGGTAGGTCCTGACAACTCGAAATCCTGAGGGGTAGTCCTGACAACTCGAAATCATATAGCAATGTGGGGTCGGAAATGCTTTCCTGAAGCGGTGTTGTACACAGAAGCACCATAAAGAAAAGAGACCGTAAGTGAGAAATCGTTTTAATAATACATGAAAAGAAGCAAAAGGTACATGGATTAAAGTAAGTGTTCGAAGTTTCTTCCACGGGCGACAATGCACGCCTCACATCTCTGACGCATGGACATCCGAACATTCTGGAATACTCCAGGCGAATTTCGAATTTCTTCGGCAGCTACTGCGATTCTTGCAACCAGCTCCTCAGCATTGTCAACAGGGGTGTCATAAACTAGCGATTTCATATGACCCCAGAAATAAAAATCAAGACATGATAGGTCGGGTGACCAACGCACGGGACCACCACGTCCGATCCACTGTTGACCAAATGTGACATCCAGGTAGTTACGAACATCTCCGCTATAATGGGCAGGGGCTCCATCGTGTTGGAACCACATTGTGTGTTGCGTCGATGCAGAAATCTGTTCATCTCTCAAAAGTTGTGGCAATACTTGCTGCAGAAAGATCAAGTAGATAGGTCCGGTTAGACGACACGGTAACAGGTAAGGTCCGATGAGGTGATCTCCCATAATACCGGCCCATACATTGACCGAAAATCGAATCTGTGCTGCACGACGTCGTATTGCATGCGGGTTCTCGACCGCCCAGATATGGTCGTTATGCGTGTTGAAAATTCCTTCCCTTAGGAAGGAATTTTCACGGTCATATGAAATCGCTAGTTTATGACACCCCTGTTGACAATGCTGAGGAGCTGGTTGCAAGAATCGCAGTAGCTGCCGAAGAAATTCGAAATTCGCCTGGAGTATTCCAGAATGTTCGGATGTCCATGCGTCGGAGATGTGAGGCGTGCATTGTAGCCCGTGGAAGAAACTTCGAACACTTACTTTAATCCATATACCTTTTGCTTCTTTTCATGTATTATTAAAACGATTTCTCACTTACGGTCTCTTTTCTTTATGGTGCTTCTGTGTACAACACCGCTTCAGGAAAGCATTTCCGACCCCACATTGCTATATGATTTCGAGTTGTCAGGATGTACCCTACCCCTCTTAGAAGTTCTGAAACGTTTAACTGAAACACCCTGTATAAAGTGGGGCAGCCATCGCTTTAAGGAGAGCGTGGCAGTCCCAAAGTGTTTTAAATGTTCTCGCATTGGCCACACTACCCACACCTGCTCACAGAAGGAATTGGCATGTGGACACTGCTGTCAGAAGGGCGACAATTTTAATTCATGCACAAACAAGACAGAAGATCCAATCTGCGCGAACTGCAAGGCTCAAAATCTGCAACGTTCACATTCAATCCGATTAAAGAAATGCTCCATATAGCTGAAAGCCATCAAACCCGAATCAACTATGGGCACCATCTGAACACAGTATAACATCAGTAAGATCAAATTACCGCAAAATTGAAATAACGAGCCAGAACAGATGCGTCAGCTCCGTCTTAAGGCGGAAGAAGAAACATAGATATCTTATTATTCAGGAGCACTACACTGATGCCAAAAAAGCCAAAGTATACCCCCTCACCTACAAATTCGTGCAGTGCAAGAATACCACCCCCATGATAGCAATACTTGTCCGAAATCAGGACTTTTCATTTACTGCAATCTCTCACCTCTGCCTCCAATGGGCAACCTGGTGCCCACATCATCAGCGTAACAGCAAGCTTTATGTCGGCTTACTCATTTACAGGCCTGGGGAGGATATCATCGCGCCCATTAGTTACCTACATAATCTTTTACTGGAACTCCAAAATGCAAAAACTCTTATCAGCACGGATGCAAACTGCCGCTAGCCTAGCTAGTACAGTACAGAAACGTCGCAGACCCATGAACGGACAACGTCTGGAAGACTATTTTGCCAACAGCCCCTACACTGTCCTAATGCGACCACTTCTAACGAAATAAAAATTTTTTCAAGCCCACACTCAAAAACTTAAGACAACCATGCAACGACCCTATTAATATTCGGCCTACCCCCTTTCAGCATAAATTATAATATTTTTTTATTAGACCCTTGCCACTGAAATCTCAGGAAATTAGGTGGCAGGACCTACCAGAGAAAATACAACTATAATGGGTGTACATGGTCTGCCTCCACGGGGCCAAGTGTGGGCAATGACGGGTCCCATTTGGGGCCCAACAGCTAAAAGGCCAGACGAATAATGGCACAAAACATTACACATCACAATATCCATGCACTTTTAAATCTCTGGCTTTTACAGTGTATAAGGTATGTTAAGGTATGTAACCGAGACAGCGCCTGGGATTTCTCCCATCTCCGCGTGTGTTCGCTATATCGAGGACAGTACACTGTCAAGCGAGAGACTTGAAATTGTGTGGGCCATGGCTGTGCAGTGTGATGTGTTTTGCCCATTGTTTGTCCGTCTTATTGGCTGCAAGACACCTAGTGGGGCCAGACGTTGCCCATACCTCGCCACGTGGAGGCTAGCCGGGTGTGTCCAGTATCACAAGTTGCTCTGGCAGATCCTGTTACTTAGTTTCTTGGGATTTCAGTGGCTAGGACATAAAAACAAAATCACGCGTTTGACATTAATGCTTAATGGGATTGCTGTTTGGAAATCGCTGATTAGGGTTGAACGCTAGAGAGAGAGAGAGAGAGAGATGGGTTAAAAGGCCTAATAGGTCGTGCAAAATTTTGTTGTTATTAAATTTAGACGTGAGGCAATACGCTAGATGAAAGATAATAGGGTTAGTTATCCACTTTTCGGACCCACCGCCGCACAAACATTACCACAAGAGGCAGGTCAGGCACTCAGTAGATAAAAAAGGGGGGGGGGGGTGTATACTAGAATTTTACCGAAAGAAATTTATATGAAAGCGGTAGAATTTAGCGGTTGATTAGAATTTGGCGGCATTGTTAAGGGGTGTACTCGGTAGGTTTACTGAGATGGGGGAGACTGATGACTGGGGGAACACAGATAGAAGAATAGGGATGATAGAGTAGGCATCTCCAAAGAGGACAGTTGAGACGAGCCCCACCAGGTGAAGTATGGGTGGAGGCAGGGGAGGGAGGAGATAGGTCTCTGTCTCCTTCCCTTCCTGCCTGGGGATGGAGTTTTAAAAGAAACCTGGTCAGAGTACCCAGTTCAGATCGGCAAATGGCGTGTCGGCAGCAAAGCCACAGAATGTCTTCGTCGGTAATGGTTGTCATGTCAATGTAGTGTCGAATGCGGTAAGAAGGTCAAGCTGCCCATCTGGCTCTGGGAGTGGGATATGTTAGTTGCCAGCGGGAACGCACCAGGCGAAGGGGTGGGAGAGACACACATTAACTTATTCATAATCTGCATTCTCACTCTACTTGCATTCATTTTTTATACTATTTTTCTTATATTTCATAATTTGTTTTTCCAAGTTTTATATATAGAGGGTGTCTCAAAAATATTGGTACAAGCGTTTAAGGGAGGTAGCTGACATCTAAAGGAATGTGAGTCGCATAGGAACCCATAACCTGAAACGTCACGGGAAAGTAGTAGCAGAAGGACAAGAAGCAGAAATGACAAAAGACAGTAATTAGTGGTAAACATTTATTTTACATAATATTAACAATGGGGTTCGAGATGATGCATTTCATGATGTTACAACAGATGCTCGAAGGTTCCACCATGAGACATGAGCAATGCATGCGTCACACCGATGCACCATGGATTGGCGGACACGATCCAACACACCTGGAGTTTCTTTGACAGTAGCAGTAGCGCAGACGAGTCTTGCCACGAGATCCATTTCCGTCTCCACAGGCGATTCATACACGATAGAATTGAGGGCCCCCCACAGAAAGATATCAAGGTTCAATAAATCAGGTGAGCGTGGGGGCCAGGCAAAGGGTCAACCACGGCCAATTCATCGACACCCAAACCGCCTGTTCAAATTGTCACAAACACACCTTCCATAATGGGCAGGCGCCCCGTCATGTTGAAACCAAATGTTGCGTCTCACATTTGCTGGAAAACCTTCTAGTAACCCTGGTAGAACTTGTTCAAGAAAGATCCGATATTTAGAGGAGTTCATGCGGGATGGTAACAGGTATGGGCCGACTAAGCAGTCACCGACCATACCTGCCCACACATTTATTGCGACGCGATGTTGTACCGCATGGAGGAGCACACCATGTGGGTTGTCGTCAGCCCACGCATGAGCATTTTGCTGATTGAATAAGCCTTCCCGAGTGAAATAAGCCTCATCCGTGAACAAAACATAGGCTGGAAAATTCAAGTTTTGTTGAACAATTTCTTGGAAAAACCACTGCGCAAAAGCCATACGTGCAGGATGATCTTGGGGGAGCAGTAACCGAACCCTTTGGAGATTTTTTTTTTTTTTTTTTTATGTGAACTCCAAACACGAGAGGTATTAGAACCTGTAGTACTTAGTACCGTGCTTTGGTTTGAAGTTAAGAAGACGAAAGAAGATATTTGTTGACATTGGACTTGAACTTCTGTAGATTGTAATTTTCAGGAAATACGTAAGAAGGAAGGTTGTTCCAGAAAACGGTAGTTGAATGAATAAATGAGGAAGATGAAAAGTTGGTTCTGTGGGTTTGAAGTTGGACAGTAAATGGATGTTGGCTGGTGGCGGCACGTGATTGGACTGTTTTGAAAGAGAGAGCGGAATTATAGAAGCCAGTTCAGAAGAACAGTGCCCACGAAAGTATCTGTAGAAGAGGCATGCAGCACAAACAATGCGTCTATGACAAAGCGAGTGGAGAGGCTCTGTTAGAGTTGAATCATTACTTAACCTAACTGCCCTCTTCAGAATGGAATCAAGAAGCCTGAGAGAGAATTTGGGGGCCCACCCCAGATGTGGGAACAATATTACATGGCAGGGCGAATTTTCGATTTATACAGAGTGAGCAGCTGTTTGGAAGAAAAGTAACGCCGAGAGCGAAAGAGAAAACCAAGTTTTTTAGATGCAGAGGAAGTAATATTTGTAATGTGCTTGTGCCCAGAGAGATTAGAAGTCAGGGTAATCCCCAAAAGAGATATATCCTTTTGCCTAGAAATCGGAGTGTCACTAAAGATAAGCATAGGAGCAGAAGAATCCTTTTTGCGAGATATAAGACAAGACTGAATTTTAGAAGGGTTGAAATCAACTAAGTTGTCTTTGCCACACTGGAGAATTACCTGAAGATCGGCATTTAAGGAATTGGTAGCAGATTTTCTAGAAGTTGAAGCTGATTGAGCAGCACAAGGTTCCTCAAAATGGAAAGTGGAATGGAATGTGCTATCATCGGCAAAACTGTGGATAGGATTTCAGTCAATGGAAGAAGGTCATTGATATACAAGAGGAAAAGAGTGGGGGAAAGAACTGAACCTTGGGGGACACCGGGATTAGTGGAGAAGTTAGAAGACAGAGAGCCATCCTCCTTCACCCTCAGTGAGCGATGAGAAAACTGGATAACCAATTACTAAAAACAGTTGGCAAACCATAAGATGGAAGCTTGTTTAGAAAACCTTTATACCAAACACGATCAAAAGCTTTTGAGATGTCAAGAGCAACTACTTGTGTTTCACCGAACCTTTCCATTGAATTAGTCCATAAATGGGTAACATAAGCCAGAATGTCTCCAGTGGATCCACACTGACAGAATCCATACTGGTGGTCGTTGATCAGACGGAAGGTTTCTAGGTAGTTTAAGAGTTGGCGGTTAATTGATTTCTCCATTACTTTAGAAAGAGTAGAAGTAATTGCAATGGGACGATAATTGGATGGGAGAGATTTGTCACCCTTTTTAGGAACTGGCTGGATATGAGCAAATTTCCAAGCAGAAGGAAAAACACCTTTGGAATAAGAAAGTGAAAAAAGGCGGCAGAGAATAGGAGTAAGTTCAGGAGCACAGGTTTTGAGAACAAATGGAGAAATACCATCAGGACCTGCAGCTTTCTTAGCATCAAGATTCATCAAAATTCTATTGATATCCTTTTGACGGAAGACCACAGGAGGCATTGAATGGAGCGTGTTGGGAATGGTGGGAAGTGTTTTACGAAGATCATTAATACATGAGCTGGAAGACAAATGGGATGCTTGAAGGTCAGATTTATCCTTGGCTGAAGTGGCAACAGAACCATCTGGTTTGGACAGAGGTGGGAGCAGAGATGGGTAAACGTTGCGGCCAATAGCTTTGGCAAGAGACCAGAATGCTCGGCTACCGTTAGGGCAAGAAGCAAGTTTTCTACTATTAGCCTTTTCAAACTCTAGTTTGGACTGATTAATAACTGCTTTACAATTGTTGCGAGCTTTGGTGTAGGCAGAAATTGAAACTGAAGAATTAGAAACAAGCCAATTACGATATGCAACATTCTTCTCTTGGACAGCCTTAGCACATTTATTGGAAAACCAAGGTTTAGATAAAGGACGAGATTTTAAAGTGGAGTGTGGAATGAAGGATTCCATTCCTGCAAGAATAATTTCACTGACACGGTCTGAGAAAACGTTGACATCAGAAGTTTTGAAACAGTAATCCGACCAAGGAAAAGAAGAAAAGAAGTCTCGCAGGTGATCCCATTTTGCATTCTTGTAATGCCAAACAACACGTGGTTGGGAATAGCCATGAGATAAAGGTTCCATTGGAGAAGAGACAATCACCAAGTTGTGATCGGAAGTGCCTAAAGGACCTCTCACCTTGTACTTAGAAGGGTTGTTTGTGAGAAAAAGATCAAGCGTATTGGCTGTATGATTACGATTGTCCGGTATTTATGTAGGTAAATGAACAATCTGTGCTAGGTCATTAGTAATTGCAAAAGCCTCAGCATCTCGACCTGCTGGGTCGGTGTGACTAGAAAACGGAAGCCAGCTGGAGTTGTGAACATTAAAATCCCCAAGGAAAATTACTTCACTGTTAGGAAAGTTGGACTGGAGAAAGTCAAGTTGCAAAGAGAGGAAGTCAAAGAGCTCCAAGTGATTAGTGGAGTTGGAAGAACGATAGTAAACAGATGAATTTGACACAATGAGGTAGAGAGATTTTAAGCCAGAGAAGATCAAAGAGAAGAGATTCCAAATTGCCAAGTACCACCTTTGAGGCAAAAGGAATCATACAGCGAATAATTTGGGCATCTGAGATGAGCAGTAGATGAATCAACTGATAACTGAGATTCTGTCAGAAAAAGTACATCGAGTTGGGCAGACTGCAAGTGGAAATGGACATCTTTGAGATTAGAATTGAGACCACGTATATTTGTGAAATGAATTATGAAGTGCTTGGGAGGTGTAGATCTTTTTACAGATAAGCTTGCTCTATTAGTTTGACAATTCATGGTGTATTCAATAGTAAGAAAAAGTAGGTGGGACATGCTGTATGGAGTAATGAAAATTTTGGATATGGCGTACATGTGGTAAGAATATACCCAGATCCTTGACATAACGTGGCCTCGACAATGCTCCCCGCATACACACTTACTCGGACTCCCTCCAGTCAATATCTGGCAGAGTAGAGGTAGCAAGATTATACACTAGCTGGTCCGGAAGCTTCCTACAGAGTTACTAATAGGTTCAGTCCAGTGTACTAACTAGCGGCCGGCCTGCGAACACCGTTTTAGAGCTGTACCCTCGAGATGAAAGGGATGTAAGGAATCGTCGTGCCAGACACGCTGTGCATTGCAATGAGACACTCCTCAGGCAGAGGCAACGGCACGTGTGCTGGTAGTAGGATTATTCTGGACGGCATTCAACCCACTTTCTTCCATGGCGGGAGTTTGCGTCGAACGTGGTCTGCCGGCACTACTCCTGTTACCTCTAAATGACCCATAATCGCACAAATTTTGATGCACACGCGCAAACAGGCGCCTCCGTAGCCAGGTGGACAAGAGCAGTAGTACGTAGCACACTCTTCTTGATTAGACTGGGGTTCGAGCCCGTGACCACCAAATACGGACGATGCGGAAAGGTCAGGGAAAGACCACCGCATATCCCCGGAGCAATATGGCCTTAGTTGCTAATGCGCCTAAAAACCAAATAACAACAACAACAACAACACGCGCAAACAAACGGTGGTTCGGTACATGTCTGTCTGGGAACCGTTCTCCATATAATTCGTTGAGCGGCTCGTCCATGGCCCTCTGCTAATCCATACACTAGGTGCATGTTTGCCAGCTCACAGTTCGTATATCGATGCATGTTCTTCGTGCGGCGACTATTGCTTGAATGAATAAACCAGAAATATTCCCTCTCGCGAACTGATGAACAGCGCCGTGTACCGAATTACTGTGACGTTTCCAGTTATGCGTTCCTATGCGATTCACATTCCTTTTAGATATCACCTGCCTCCCCTAAACGTTTGTACCAATATTTTTGAGACACCCTGTATATATATATATATATATATATTTTTTTTTTTTTCCACTCACACCCGTGGCAGAAACCGTTTGGTAACGAGACCTCTGGTTTCCTGCTCCCACTTTGTTTGCCGTAGCTCGTGGAGCTTTTAGCATTAGCATTAGCATTAGTAGAGGCATTTGATGCAAGAAAGCTAGCTTATGCAGCATCAGCAAAAAAAAAAAAAAAAAAAAAAACCCACTTCCACTTCACCCCTCTGTTCGTTCAAAATACCTGTCCAGCTGAGCCTTAAACTTATTTAGGCTATCAACCTCCACCACAAGGGATGGAAGTCTGTTCCACCAACCAACCACCCGCTGGCTAAAGGCAAATTTCCGCACGTCTATCCTACATCTGTCTTTCCTCAATTTGAATTTATGCCCTCTCAGTTGATTTTTCTGAGCTAGAGGAAGAATCCCATCAGCATTGAGCATGCTTAAACCATTCAAGGCTTTATACACCTCTATCAGATCACCTCGCTGGTGCCTAGTCTCCAGACACTGTAATTTGCAAAACTTAAGCCTTTCTTCGTAAGAGCACCCCTTCGTTCCATTCACTAATCTTGTTGCCCTTCTCTGTACTCGTTCCAGCAGCTCTACATCCTTCTTGGAATGAGGCCTCCAGACCTGTATACAGTACTCTAGGTGTGGCCTGACCATTGCTTTATACAATGGAATAATCACCTCCTTATCCCTGCTGGAAAAATTCCTGTATATCATTGACAATACTCCATGAGCTACTCTTGCAGCCCGTCTGCACTGTCAGAGAACTTCATATCTGCCTGCACAACCACCCCCAAGTCCCTTTCATTCTCTACCACTGTCAGTGTAGTACCACAGAGTTGATACGTTGCTCTGGGGTTGCTGTTTCCCATGTGTAGTACTTTACATTTGTCAATGTTAAACTTCATTTGCCACCTCTCAGCCCATCTGCTCAACCTTTCCAGATCCTGTTGCAGCAGCATAGTGTCAGTAGTGTCTTTGACAACCCTGCCAACCTTTGTATCATCTGCAAACTTGGACATTAAGGTTGATATACCATCATCAATATCATTTATAAATACAGAAAACAATAATGGACCCAACACTGAGCCCTGAGGGACTCCACTAATAACATTAGTCCACGATGAGCAGTGTCCATTGATTACCACTCTCTGTCTTCTCCCCCTCAACCACCCCTTTATCCATAGCAGCAATTTGCCTCCAATGTCACAATGCTCCAATTTGTGTAGCAGTCTTCCATGTGCAACAGTATCAAAAGCCTTTCTAAATCCAAGTATATAATATCAAAATTATTCCCTGCATCCAGTTCTTTTGTGACTGCATCATAGTATCCAATTAAGTTGGTCAGGCAAGACTTCCCCTTAACAAAACCATGCTGTGTCTGAGCTATAACTGAAGTCTTGTCTAAATGATCCTGCAGTGCTTCTTCAACCAGTGCCTCCATTAATTTTCCTGGAACAGAAGTTACGCTCACAGGTCTATAGTTAATTGTGTCAGCCTTTGATCCTCCTTTGTGAATTGGGGTCACATTTGCAGATCTCCAGTCCATGGGTACCTCCCCTGAGTCCAAGGAAGCTCTCATAATTACTATAATTATATAGTAATACTCTTCACTGTTTCTATTTAATAGTTTCTATTCAAATACTATTGACATTTAATTTATTGACTTTATTAATTTAAACTACCATGCCCCAAACTAGAGCAGCAAAGCAACGGGCACAAAGTGGCAGGAGTGCTGTGACTCGTGGGAGAACTGAGGGGGGCGATTCTCCAGCGCATCACAGCCTAAAAAGATGTGCAGCTTGTGAAATGTTTGCCGATCTCCGGAACGGAACATGATATTGCCATGGGGGATGTCTTTGTGTGTGCGCGATGTAAGGAGTGTAAGGAATCAGGCGACAACTCAGCGTTGTTATGGGCCTATATGAGAGTTTGAAGGACAGGGTGGATGCTCTCGAAAGATATAAATTGAGGGGCCCATCAGGCTCTCAGCTGCCCACATCAACGCCAGAGCTTGCACTTGGTCATCAGGCAACACAGCGGCAACCCCTAAGGCAGAATGCGATGGTCCCACAGGAACTAGTAGTTGTTGTTGACTCTATTGTCAGGGAAACGGGGAACATGCTTTGTAAAAAGGATAGTTGGAACAGGACCAGGTTATGTCTGCCAGGGGCAAAGGTTGATGACTTTGTAGAGCGGATATCATCTTTCAAGGGCACAAAAGGTGATATAGTTGTACACGTTGGCACTAATGATATTAAGAGTAGGAGACCGGCAGAATTACTCAACAAGTACAGGTCACTGTTGAAAAAAAGCCGTGAAATAGGGTTGAATTTGAAAGTGTCTGCAATTCTGCACAGACACGATAGGAGGGAGTACATGACGAGAGCCTTGTCGATCAATTCGGCCTTGGAAAGATTGTGCAAGGCTCAAGGGGTAGAATTTTTTTCAGCCTGGACTGTACTTGTTAACAGGAGAGATTGCTTCTACAGGGATGGGATACACTTAAATGGAAAGGGTGCAAGAATATTTGCTGATGCTATCGAGGCAATGTTAGGTGGGTCGGAAAACTGCTAGTTTGGGGGGATACAAAGACTAAGAGTTTAACAGTAACCGCAGGCAGAGGTGAAGGTGATTCTTGCACAACTTCTATTAGAATAAGAAGCGACCTGGAGCGAGGGGTGTTGGGGGTTTCAGGAACGGATGGCAGTCATCATGGAATAGTTGGGTATATGGGATGTGTTAGGGTAACAAGGAGTAGGCATAGGAGCATGTATGCTTGCATGTATACCAATGCTAGAAGTATAGTAAATAAATTTGATGAATTTGAAGTGTTGGTCAAGACATCAAAGGCGGATATGGTTGGAATATCAGAGACGTGGTGTCACAAAGATATAAGGAATGCAGAACTGGAATTTAGGGAGTACAATGTGTACAGAAAGGATAGACAGGACAGAAAGGGAGGGGGTGTTATGCTGTTAATTAAGAAAAACATAAAATCAAAGGAAGTGCATCCAATTGATATAGATGAACAGTGCACTGTTGAGTCAGTTTGGTGTGACATAAGCACTGCGAAAGCAAAAATAAGAGTACGAGTGTGTTATAGGCCTAATGACTTGAATGAGTACAATGAACAATTGTACAGAGAAATAGAGTGGGCCAGTTAATCAAAATGTCTTATAATGGGGGAGTTTAACTTCCCAGATATTGACTGGAACTTATGGGTTGGTCACTCACACACTAGTCAGACTTTTGTGGATTTATTGGATGATTGTTTTCTGCAGCAGCATGTTCGAGAGGCAACCAGAGAAAGTAATACTCTTGATCTGGTTATCAGCAGTGATCATTCGTGTATTAAGAATTTGCAGATAAAGGAACCACTAGGTGGCAGTGATCACAGTGTGCTGAAGTGGGATTTACTCAAAGAGGTAACTACCGTCAGGGGTAAAGGAAAGGGTTTTTGCTTCCGTAAAGGGGAGTACAGTGGTCTCCGACAGTTTTTAAATTCTGTACAGTGGGATCAACTGACGATGTTACAAACAGTAAATTCTAAGTGGGAAGCATTCAAGGAATTAATCGTGGAAGCTACTAGACTTTTCATACCGATTAAGAAATATTGTTCAAGGTTTAGGCCTAAATGGTTATCAAATTAACTAATGAGACTCGTGACAGAGAAGAAAAATGCATGGGATGCATATAAATTATCAGGCGACGCAGAAACCTGTGGCAGATATAAGCTAGTCTGTAATCAGGTCACAAAGGAGGTTCGGCAGGCGAAGGCGGATTACGAGAAATCTTTGGCAAAAGATGCTAAGAAAAACAGCAAGGATTTCTTTACTTATATAACCTCTAAAAGGAAGGGGATGAATATGATTGGTCCACTTGACATCGATGGTTCGACTGTTGATGATCCTGCTCAGATAGCAAACAAACTGAATGAGTATTTTGCATCTACATTCACACGTGAGGAATTATTACAGTTTGAAAATGGAAGAAGGTTACCAAATTGTAGCAGTGTGCTTAATGATTTTGTAATAACTGGGAGCAAAGTGGAGGAGAGATTGTTGAAGTTAAACATAAGAAACGCACCTGGGGTGGATGGGATCTATCCAGTTATTTTAAAGGAGGCGGCAAAGCAACTAAGCAAACCCTTAGCAATAATTATGAGAGCATCCTTGAACTCAGGGGAGGTTCCCACTGACTGGAGATGTGCAAATGTATCCCCAATTCACAAAGGTGGATCGAAGGGTGACACGGGCAATTACAGACCAGTTAGTTTAACTTCTGTTCCGGGTAAAATAATGGAGTCACTGGTTAAAGATGCATTGCAGGATCATCTAGACAAGACTGCAGCAATAATTCAGACACAGCATGGGTTTGTTAAGGGAAAGTCTTGTCTGACAAATTTGATTGGTTATTATGATGTGGTCACAAAGGAACTGGATGCAAAATATAATTTTGTTATCATATACTTGGATTTCAGGAAAGCTTTTGACACTGTTGCGCATGGAAGACTACTGTACAAATTGGAGCAGAATGGTATTAAGGGTAAGTTGCTACAATGGATAAAAGGATGGTTAAGTGGGAGAAGACAGAGGGTGGTAATCAATGGGTGCTGCTCTTCGTGGACTAATGTTATTAGTGGAGTCCCACAGGGTTCGGTGTTGGGTCCACTGTTGGTTTGTGTATTTATCAATGATATTGATGGAGGTATATCAGGCTTAATGTCGAAGTTTGCAGATGACACAAAGGTTGGCAGGGTTGTTAATGACAGTCATGGCAGTGTGCTACTGCAACAGGATCTAGATAATTTGGGCAGATGGGCTAAGAAGTGGCAACTGAAGTTTAACCTTGACAAATGCAAAGTACTGCATATGGGTAGAAGTAACCCCAGAGAAACGTACCAACTGTGTGGTACTACACTTAAGGTGGTAGAAAATGAAAAAGACCTGGGAGTAATTGTACAGTCAGATATGAAGTTTTCTGAGCAATGTAGACAGGCTGCTAGGGCAGGTCATGGGGTTTTGTCGATGATATATAGGAATTTTGCTAGCAGGGAAAAGGAGGTGATTGTCCCTCTGTATAAGGCAATGGTCAGGCCACGCCTTGAGTACTGCGTACAGGTCTGGAGGCCTCATTTTAGGAAGGATGTAGATTTGCTTGAGCGTGTTCAGAGAAGAGCAACACGATTGGTGAGGGGAATGAAGGGATCCTCTTACCAAGAGAGGCTTAAGTTCTGCAAATTGCAGTGGCTGGAGACTAGGCACCTGCGCGGTGATCTGATTGAGCTCTATAAGGCTTTGAATGGGTTGAGCACGCTGAATTCTGATGGGATCCTTCCACTTGTTCAGATTACGAACCTACGGGGACATAAGTTCAAATTAAGAAAGGACAGATGTAGAATAGATGTGCGGAAATTTGCCTTTAGCCAGCGGGTGGTTAATTGCTGGAACAAACTTCCATCTGTCGTTGTGGAAGTTGATAGGTTAAATAAATTTAAGGAGGAACTGGACAGGCATTTGGAGGGAATGGTGTGATTTTTTTTTTTTTTTTTTTTTTTTTTTTTGGCTGATGCTGCATAAGCTCCTACACTAGCTTTCTTGCATCACGTGCCACTACTACCCCGGGTGCCTTTCTTGTGTTTATCTTCAACAGTTTCTCCTCCACTTTACTCCCAGTTATTTCAAGATTCTGTAGCTTACTGCTAGAGTTGAATACACCTCTGGCATTCGCCTTGCTGAATAACTCCTCATGTGTGAATGTCGATGCAAAATATTCATTTAGTTTGTTAGCTACCTGAGCAGGATTCATCAACAGTTGACCCATCCATATCAAGTGGACCAATCTGATTCATCCCCTTCCTTCTAGAGTTTACATACGTAAAGAACTATTTGCTGTTTTTCTTTGCATCCCTTTCCAAGGATTTCTCGTAATCTGCCTTTGCCTGCCTAACCTCCTTTGTAACTTGGTTGCATATCAACTTGTATCTATCATAGGCTTCTGTGTCATGTGTTAATTTGTAAGTATCCCATGCATTTTTCTTCTCTGCCATATGCCTCATTAGTTCATCTGACATTCATTTTGGCCTAAACCTTGAACAATATTTCTTAGTTGCTATGTAAAGCCTAGTAGCTTCCAAGATAAGTTCTTTGAATGCTTCCCATTTTGAATTTGCTGTTGGTAACATCATCAGTTGGACCCACTGTATAGAATTTAAATACTGTCTCAGTCCATCGTAGTCGCCTTTACGGAAGCAATAACCCTTCCCTTTACCCCTAATGGTAGTTACCTCTTTGAGTAAATCCCAATTCAGCACACTGTGATCACTGCCACCTAGTGGTTCATTTATCTGCAGATTCTTAATGCATGAAGAATCACTGCTGATAATCAAATCAAGAGTATTACTCCCTCTAGTTGCCTCCCGAACATGCTGATGTAGAAAACAATCATCAAATAAATCCACAAAAGCCCTGGTGGTGTGTGAATAACCAGCCCCCAAATTCCAGTCAATATCTGGGAAATTAAAATCCCCCATATAAGACTCTCTGATTTACTGGCCCACTCTATTTCTTATTATACTCATCAGAATCATTAGGCCTATAGCACACTCCTACTCTCAATTTTGATATCCCAATGCTTATGTCACACCAAACTGACTCAACACTCCACTGTCCAGCGATGTCGACTGGCTTCACTTCCTTGGTTTTTATGTGTTTCTTAACTAATAGCATAAACCCTCCCCCCTTCCTATCCTGTCTATCCTTTCTGTAGACGTTGTATTCCCCAAATTGCAGTTCTGCATCCCTTATATCTGTGGGACACCACGTCTCTGATATCCCAACAATATCTGCCTTCGATGTTTGAGCAATATCTCAAATTCATCAAATTTATTTACTAAACTCCTAGCATTGGTGTACACGCAAGTATACCTGCACCTGTTTCTATTCTTAGCTACCCTAACACAACCGATGTGTTTACTTGTACCGCAATGGCTCCCAGCAGTCCTCTGAAATACCATGCATCTTGTTTTTCAGGCTTCTGCTCATTCTAATAGAAGCAGTGCAAGAATCTCTTTCACCTCTGCCAGTGGCTACTGTCAATCTATTGGTCTTTGTCTCCCCCCAAGCTAGCAGTTTTCCGACCCACCTAACACTGCCTCGATAGCATCAGCAAATATTCTTGCACCCTTTCTATTTAAGTGTATCCCATCCCTGTAGAAGCAATCTCTCCTGTTAACAAGTACAGTCCAGGCTGAAAAAAATTCTACCCCTTGAGCCTTGCACAATCTTTCCAGGCCGAATTGATCGACAAGGCTCTCATCATATACTCCCTCCTATCGAGCTTTGTGGCTATTCTTTTTCTTTCAGCATTGAAGGTGTTGGTTGTATCAAGGACTATCCCCAGAAATTCTGTGGGTATGCCATCTGTCGTTGTGGAAGTTGATAGGTTAAATAAATTTAAGGAGGAACTGGACAGGTATTTGGAGGGAATGGTGTGATTTTTTTTTTTTTTTTGGCTGATGCTGCATAAGCTCATACATTTTCTTTCTTGCATCACATGCCACTACTACTACTACTACTACTACTACTACTACTACTACTACTATTTTTAAATCTATAATATAAGCCTCTTTTGGCTACTTCCAGGTAAAGTTGGAGAGCTCCGGCCGGCAACTGTAGCGCAGGTGTGCTTACTTTGCGACATGCTCTGGTAATAGTGGGTGGTATTGTCCTTTGTATCGAATCTAATTTATTCCTATTTCTTACTATGGCCGAGCTGGTGAACCACGCACCGGCTCCATATGTGATAACATGTTGGAATATTGCATGGTATATGATTGCCAGGGTCTTTCTTTTGAGTCCCCAGTCTGTTCAACTGATCGCGGCAATCATACTTGCATAATTTCTCACTTTCTTCGCCAAGTAGATGACAATGGGGTTAAAAAGCTAATTTTGAATCAAAGACTACTCCAAGATATTTTAATGCGTACTGTATCACACGCCTTTACAGTGTACTGTATCACACGCCTTTACAGTGTACTGTATCATACGCCTTTACAGTGTACTGTATCATACGACAATGTATACTATACGGAGATGAGGGAAACCACTGGTGCCGTTTGACCCGAAAACACTTTACTCTGTCCTGAACCGACCAAATAAACTTCTCACCTTCTCGAGTACGATGTGGAAAGCGCCATTGTCATCTCCCCCACCCAACCAGGTTTCTCAAAAGTCACATATCCAACTGGACAGGCCATAATGGTTAGTCAACCTGTGACAACTGTGCCATCGTTTTTCAATTGTCCACGTCTCTCACAACTGCTTTTATCCCCAGGAAACAAATACAGAGGTATGTCATAGACCAGCGTTTCCCAAACTGGGGTCCTCAGAACAGTTACAGGGGTCCCCGAAACGAATCCTCTGGAAGTGGTCAAATTATTCCTTAGGAAATTGAAGAAAAATAAAGTTATTATTATATATTTATATATCAGGTTAAACCACCACTCTCAATGATGCCTAAATCTAACAAGTCCAGTGTGAACTGGATTCTTGAAGTTACAGGTGCAATCCATAAGATTTTTCTAACAGCATGTAGGACTTATAGAAGGCAAGGGCTGTCTTCTTAAGACAAAAACGACTTGCCTGCAACCAGTTTGCCCTGGATAAGCTGAAAAGATCTAAAAGACTCCAGAAACAGAGCCATAAGCAAATCAATATGAAGGAAGAAATATTTAAAGAATGGATTGAGCTTACTTTTCAACAGACCGACCAGTCACATGCTCCACCCCCTGTTACACTTTTTGGCCCTCCCTTCAAACCTCCAATATCACTCATAACCATAACCCGAAACCATCTGATGGAGATCATCAAAAAACTTCCACTGAAAGCTGTTGTGGGTCCCGACCGGTTTCCTCTGTTTCTAATCAAAATCTGCAGTACATATATTATAGACCCACTAGTCCATATTTTTAATAAAATCTTAGAAAGTGGTGAGATTCCAAATATCTGGAATACATACTTTGTGCGGCCAGTCCCTAAATGCAGGGACCCCAAGCGGTCTCAAGATTTCAGGCCTATTGCCATCGGCTGTGGGTTCCTAAAGATATTTGAAAAAGCAATCCAGCCCACCATTGCAGACCACTGTTTCAATCACAGGCCTCCGTACCTCCACACTGTGATTAAGGGGAAATCTACTAACAGCAACCTCCTAGACACCCTTACCAGAATCCAGAAAGCCCTCAACAACAGGACACAGCTTGATGTTATTTTCTTTGACATAAAAGCGGCCTATGACAAAATAGATATAACAGCTCTAATCACCATTCTCCAGCAGTACTTTAACATCACTGGAAGGACTCTCAGTATCATTAAATCAATCCTGGAACATAGACATCTCATCATATCACATCGCAGATTTCAGACAACTTGCATTACTAATAGGGGTGTCCCACAAGGGGGAGTCCTATCACCAACCCTATTTGCCGCAGCGCTGGAGCCCTTCCTGGCATCCCAAACCGACTTCCAATCATATGCTGATGACCTGAAACTTTATATTACATCCTCTGACCAACCTCAGGTTCGTAGCACTACCTTGCAGGCAAGTAAAACCATACATAACCTTCAACAATATTTGGCTTCCATCGGACTACAGATTAACCAAACAAAGACAGCTCAAATGTCCTTCACCTGGAAGAAATCACGCAATGACATTAATCTTACCATAAATGGATCACCCATTCAAAAGTTAAAACGCACAAAGATCTCGGATTAGTGTGGGATGATGGGCTGACATTCCAGGCTCACCTCCTGAACACAAAAACAAAAATGTACTCCGCTATGTGGGCGATCCGCCAGGAACTAACGGGAATTCATGACGCCGATCTGGTAAAGAAATATGTTATCCGATGTATCTATCCTATACCTCTCTATGCCGCAACCATTTGGTCCTCTGCTCCCACAACACACTTCAACAAGTTCCTCAGCCTGGAATACTGGCTCCTGAAATGGCTCAACTGGCGGACTGGCAACCAATACACCATTTCTAGGGCTCAGTTCTACATAAATCTGGAAGTCACCCCATGGAAACAGCAGATCGTGGCAGCAAACCTTCTAACACTTGCAGACTAATCACAAGACGGCTCGACGCCCCTGACACTACTGATTTAATAAAAACTCCACGCATTGCCGGAAGGAATCAAATGGACCCAAGGCTCCCACTCACAATCAGTTTGAACAACCTAAAAGGATTGAGACGCATGTTCCCAGGAAACACGGTAGATCTGATGAACAATTTAGCCATCGACCTGGATAGATTCTGCGAGCAGCATTCATACAGACGTCAGAAGCTAAAGGACACATATGCAAACATACAATTATGAGACGCCACCAGAAGGAAAATGCCACCACAATACATCCCGTTAAAGATAGGTGAAAAGGAAAATAAAGTGAAGCCATCACTGGTCCTCTCTTCCTTAGAATCTACTACTCCAAAGACGCCTGGCTGCAATATTACGTTCAAGATTGAAGAACCATGTGTAACAACCGGTGAAGGACTGCCTCATTTCTTTATATTTTGTATATTTCCCTCATGCTTATGTAATTTATAGCAATTTGAGAAAATAATATCCGTTAATTCTTTCAAATATGTAAAATAATAAACACTAAAGTTCTGTACCTGTCGGGTTAAGCATACATGGGCCCATGTAACCGCCAGGCACATGTCCCTGTCTTAACCTGTGTGTGTAAATATCACCCCCCTAGCTTTTTGCTGTCCAGAGGGTGGCTCTTTGGCAGAGCAATAAACAGATTTAATAAATAAATAAATAAATTATTTGGGATGGACATCTCATAGAGCTAAATTTACACAATTGTCCCCAGGTGTTTTAGGTGTCTGGGATATGGGCTATCGAGGATTGGAAACAGTTGCTTGGTCTGACGAGTCGAAGTTTCTGGTGCATCATGTTGATGGAAGACTCAGAATTTGGAGAAAACCACATGAATCCATGGACCCGTCATGTCTGGCGACTACTCTGCAAGATGGTGGTGGCAGTGTTATGATGTGGGGAATGTTTTCTTGGCACACGTTGGGTCCATTGATACCCATAAGTTCACGACTGAATGCCACATCGTACCTAAACATCGTTGCTGACCAAGTGCATCCATTCATATTGACAGTTTATCCTTAGTCAGATGGTTACTTCCAGCAGTATAATCCGCTGGTGTACATAGCCTGAAAAATTATGGAATGGTTCCAGGAAGATGACAATGACTTTTCTTTGCTTTAGTG